>NC_136491.1:102602751-102740251 GCF_053919585.1 Euprymna scolopes
CTGAACAATAAATCTCTTTTGTTATGGCTAAGTTTTTATCAAGGGTAGAAATTATAATAGACAAGTATTCATCCATGATGACATTTTACCGATTTCCTGGTTTACAGGTATTCTTGCTAAATTTCTTCAAAAGAATTGACGTAAACAATACTTCAACTAAATACGTATATTTCATGCAATAATGACTTTTGTTTCTTCTGACTTTTCCTAAACTAAACATAAAACATCGGTTAGGGTTAGTTTAACATTCTGTAAAAGTACCTTCCGTTTTTTTTGTTTTTTTTTTTGTAGTTCTACAGAGAAGGTAAAAAACCGATAAAAACTGGATATATTTTTCGTGTTTTTATTCAATTTAACATGTTTATTCAGCTCGAAAAGCTGTTTACCGATGTGTTGGAAAATTCAAAATGGCGTCTCACACCCTCTTTTACACCGTAAGTTTGGGAAAAGGTGTTATAAATAAAAAAAACTATACAAAATACTATTAAAAACCCGCCGAATATATGTCAACCTATGTCACGGTAACATATATTGAGCGAGTTTTTAACAGTATTTTAACCGATTTTTTTATTTATTACACCTTTTTCCAAACTTACCGTGTTAAAGAGAGAATCGGCCGCCATCTTGGATTTTCTAATACATCGGTAAACACTGTATGCTTTTCGAGCTGAATAAACATGTTAAATTGAATAAAAACACGAAAAATATATCCAGTTTGGTAGAAAAGTAACTTATCTTGCTTTTGATAACATTTATTTGTTATATATTTGATTTTTGGCAACTTATTCGAATCTATGTGTACAGTAATACAAACCCGAAATGAATTTAAGACCACGAGTTAAATGAGAAAATGAAGAAAATCACATTTACTGTGTGTGTTTACTGTTTATGTAAGTCAGCGGGTTTGGTTGCCATAACAACGTGACGGTAGTGAACGTGTGTGTGTGCGTGTGTGCGCGTGTGCTTGCTAGTACTACTACTAAGTTTGTAGGAGCATTTGATTTCGTGTAGTTTAGTTTCGTATATTAGTTTCGTATTTTTTTAATTTGTAAATAACAAGTTATTAAAAAATTAAACCCTTCCAAGATGGACAATAAATAAAGCCATAATATTTTATGGTAGAGGAAAGAGCGTAGAAACCATTGTTTTTTAGGAGATGTGATTATTGGATTAACCAATCAGAAATCGTCTGTGGCACACACATCTCTGTTTTTATAGATATATAGATAGATAGAAGATAGATATATATATATATATATATATATATATATATATATATATATATATATATATCAGGTATAAATTATTACAATTTCATAAAAAATTAATCAAGAAAATGCATTCGCTTTTGTTCGATTTATTTATTTTTAGGCCCCCTCTATTAAATTATTATTGGACTCTTCCTCACATTATTCATATTAACGCTAGCGTACTTTAAGGGGTTATCTTGAGCTTAACTATCTTCGTAATCTTCATGGACAATCTCCCAAATTATGTTCTATGATTATTTTTTAAATTTATGCAGACGATTAATTTGTGGCAACACTTCTAAAGCCAGCAATGATCAAGATCTTTCTGATTCCCTCTCCTATGATTTGGAGCGCGTTTTATAAGGGAATAAAAAATTGATAGTTACCGTTAATGCATCCAAAACCAAACTTTTATATATTTTATTACTAACGCTGAAATCCCTACTTAACCCGAATTGAAACGAACCGCTTTCATCTTGAAGACGCACTTTACTTTGATAAACTTCTTGAACTGCCCTTCGCTCCTGACCTAAAATGGAAAATTTACATCAGATCTGTTGCTAAAATCATTGATAAAAAATGATAGAATCATTCTACCGCTTCAGAAAGTATCTCACTCCTAATGCAGTACTCTACCCGTACAAAAGCCAAGTACGCCCTGAAATCTGGAAGCACTCTTTTTTCTGTCTTGACAAGGTTCAAAACCGGCTTCGAAAGAACATAAGTAATGTCCTTTTTCTCTTCCCTGCAATCTCTTTTTCATAAAAGGGACGTTGCGAGTTTATCTTTACTCTATTGTTATTTTTATGGCAAGTGCTCGATCGAGTTTTCATTTATGTACCCCACCCTGCAACACTTTCACAAATGCTGAAATCTAAACGCAAATTCTATGAACAAAGCTTCTTTCCGAGAACTGTTCGGCTGTGCAGCTCTGTATTGCTCCTCAGCTGAATAAAACATGATCGTCTTCAAGGCCAATATAAACAAGTTTTGGCTGAGCCGCCCCTTAAATAATAAAATTCTACCAAATTTCCACACTACACATGAATAAGATGCTCTCACTGACCACCTTTCACTTCTTAACCTCTGTTCTCGAGAGGCTAACAAGACTTGATAATTACTTCAGTGAAAACCTGCTATCAACAGCAGATTGATTTCTCTTTTACGCCTGCACCATCCGATCAAAAATCTTATCTACTCTCTTAAATATCAGCAGCAATTGGATTTTCTTTTCAAACGTATCAGTTGAAATCTGCTATTAGACTCAGCTTACATTTCATTTCATTTCTTTCATTTGCTGCCCATTTTCTAGACGCTTTTAATTATCGCCTCTTAAATGTCGACAGCTGCTAAAATATTTATGGAATGGAAAACGAAGAAACTAGCAGAAAAGTCGATGTTCACAAATTAAGCGAAACGTGTGACGAGTAATTGTATATTCTTTTGAAAATACTGATTTGAATTTTTTTTTTTGTTTGTAAATTCTTTATTTTTATTGATTCTGCACAGAACCAACTTCCTCTCTCTCTCTCTCTCTATCTCTCTCTCTCTCTCTCTCTCTCTATATATATATATATATATATATATATATATATATTATATAAGAATGACTCTCGTAATCCTAAACTTACTTATTAATAGTTTTTTTTCTATTTTATTATTTAATTCATCTTTTTTTTCATATATTAGTAAAAATAGTAACCGTATTATTTTACATTTTTTTTTATTGGGGAACTGGTATTATCCACTGGAGAGCCATGTATTAAACAGCTGTCTTGTTTTAAATCTCTGAAACAGCTACATGGTAAGAAGCTGATGATCCCCGTTTTCTATTTACAAAATTTTAGTTAAGGTTTTCTCTTTTCATCCTCATGTAGTTAAATTCTGTTTTAAAATTGAAGACTTTTGAGAAATCGGCTTATGCAAATGCTAAGTCTATTTCTCGTTAACAATTTTAGTTAAGCCCTTTTTTTTTCTTCATCCTTATATAAATGAATTCTTTTTTGTCATTATAAACATTTTAGAAGTCGGATTATGTAGGTGCTAAGTCTGCGATAGGTTAAAGTTAATATATTTTTTCCTTCCCGGAATTTAAACTGCATTCTTTATTTTGCATTTTTTTTTATTCAAATCTTCTTTAGACTGTAATTGTCTGTATTTTTGAGATGAGGTGTTTTCATTGATCGAGATTGTCGGACTGACTTCCTCATCTTGGTTGTTATCGTCACAACGTTTCGGCCCTTTTTCCCTCCGGCCTTCATCAGGTGTTTTGTATCAAACTGGGGAACCGTTTGTTAGGACATATGGCCGAGTGGTCCTAGACCTTGTATCAAAGTTTACAGTTACCCAAAGGTGCTGAGTTCAATCCTGAACGAAGGCAGTGAAAAGTAACATTCAAAACAGAGAATCAGCAACTGGAGTCCCTAGCTGGAGTCCGAACACGGTACCCCCGTAATAATAATAAAGGGTTGGGTTCGAGACTCCTAACAAACGGGTCCCCAGTTCGATACAAAACCTGATGAAGGCCGGAGGGCAAAACGGCCGAAACGTTGTGACGATAACAACCAAGATGAGGAAGTCAGTCCGACAATCTCGATCCACTTCTTTAGACTATATATATAAGTAAGTCTTTAATCCACGGAGTTTCGTAGAAATACGTTCCTTCTCGTCAGAAGGGAGGAGTTAGCAAAACGCATAAAAAAATTGTCTGTAAAGTTTTTTAAAGAAACTAAGTATGAAAAGAATCATGCTAGCGTGAAAGTGAAATGTAAAATAATGAAACAGATGGTCCCATGGTTGTTGAGTCCAAAATCAGGTGTACGTCTTTATTCAGATATTTTTTTTTATATGGAGTTCACCACTTATCAAGGTCCAATGGCCACTCGGGGATAAGGGTTATTGTGTAATCAATGGGATAGTGTAGCAACAGTATTGGAGAATTGATAAGGTGTCATTACTTAGGAGGGAGGTTCATCAGGAATTTGTTTGTGTTGGACTTGAAGACATCCAGGTTGAAGTCGGGAGGGAAACAGGCAAGCAAAACAGAGTTCCACAGGCGTGCAGTTCTAAGAAAGAAGCTTTGTTCATAGAATCCACGTTTTGATTTAGGCACAGATAAAGAGTGGGGAAAGTTTTTGACAGTGGATTCAGCTTGACGGGTGTTTTTCATGAAACATTGGCGGGGGGGCAGAGATTGGAGCTCAGACGAGCACCTGCCATGGAAATAACGATAAAACAAAGATAGACTCGCAACGTCTCTTCTGTGGGAGAGAGGTTGCAGGAAAGAGAAAAGGACATCCCCCACTAAGCCACGAAGTTTATTTTGTACTCTGTCAAGGCAGGATAGGCTGTTTTTAGCAGCTCCTGCCCAGATATGGCAGCAGTATTCCATCCTTGGACGTACTGGCTTTTATATAGATAGAGAATTGCATCAGTAGTGAGATATCTTCTGGAGCGGTAGAAGGATCCCACCATCTCTCCAGCGACATTGGCAACAGACTTGATGTACGTGTTCCATTTCAGATCAGGAGTAAAGGTCAAACCCAGAAGCTTGTCAAAACATGGGGCTTCTCCTAGACGAGAGCCATCCATTTCAATTGATGCCAGATGGGGATCAGAGCATTGATGATGTAAAGATAGGAGTTTGGTTTTAGATGCATTAAAGGTAACCAGTCACGTCTTCCCCCACTGAACCACGCGCTCGAGATCAGAGGAGAGAGAATAAGAGAGAACTTTGTCATTTACAGCCTTTGATGTGTTGCCGTAGACGGTCGTGTCATCAGCATAGATGTCAACGAATGATGTAAGTATGTGTTTAGGGAGATTATTGATGTAGATCAGGAAGAGAGTCGGGCCCAGGATTGACCTTTGAGGGACTCCAGCATTAATACTGTGGGCCTCTGATTTTTGTCCATCTACCAGTACTCTTATGAGCCTATCAGGGAAAATGATTTAATGATTGAGAAAACATTTTCAGTGATACCGTAGCTGGAAATCTTGTGAAGTAGGCCCTTATGCCATACCTTGTCGAAGGCCTTTGATATGTCAAGAGCAATTGCCCTAGAATGGAAACCTTTATCAAGAGATTCACTAATTCTATGAGATATAACCGTTGGCACATCTGCGGTAGATCTTGCAGAACGGAAACCATATCGTGTGTCACTAAGAAGGTTATTTCTGCTGAGGTGGTTGACTATTTCTCTATTTAATATGGATTCCAGCAACTTACTCATAACACACAGGAGACTTATTGGTCTGTACTGAGAGGGAGATGACTTATCACCTGAATTCTTAAATACAGGGCATACTGATGAGGTTTTCCAGGGAGCCGGAAAACACTTCTCCTTAAGGCAACGCTTAAACAGTTTCGTAAGTATGGGAGCAAGTTCTGGTTGAAGCTTTTTTAACACTATAACTGGGATGCCGTCGGGCCAGTTACTTTACTGGAATCGTTCTTGATTAGCTTGGCAACCTCATGCACAGATATGTGTATGTTACCTAGCGTGTTCTGTGTTATAGGAGGAAATATGGGGAGTTGATGGCCTTTGTCACATAGGATAGAGTTAGCTGCAAAGTTCTTGGCAAATAGTTTGGCCTTGTCTGATGCTGACGAGATGACCTCTGGTCCATTGATGATGGTTGGGATAGAACACACACGTCTGTTCAGGATCCTATTTGTTACTTGCCAAAACTGGTGGGAACCAAGCCGCTGATCAGGTACTTTGGATTTAACAGACTGGGCATATAGCTCTCTTGCATTTTTTATTACTCTTTTACAGTGGTTGCTGGCGTTCCTGAAAGCAGCTTTAGTCTCAGAGCATCTATTATGTTGGTAGCTATGAAAAAAGTGATTTCTGTGCGCGATGGCAGCAGCACATTCTGGGGAGAACCATGGCTGGCTGCTGGGTTTTTGTTGGAATTTTTTAGATGGTATGAATCGGTCTATGCCTACGATTAACCATTCGGTCAGATCTGATACTATAGAGGACACATCCTTTTTAAACATGGAATGCAGAGGTAGATCAGATATGAATGTACGGAACCTATCCCAGTCAGCCATAGAGTATCGGTATACAGTACGGTGGAGGGGGTAAGTCTGAAGACTTATTGCATTTCATTTTTATCTTAACTGATACGACGGAGTAGTCGGAGGATCCTAGAGGAGATAGAACGGAACATGAACATAGCTCAGGGGAAGTTGAGAGAAAAAGGTCTAGGAGGCTTGCATATTGACCGGTAGTATCGGGCACACGGGTGGGTTCACGAACAATCTGAGTGAGGTCATAGGCAATGGCAAAATCATGACAAAACTTCACCTCATCGTATATCTCATTTGAGTGGGTCAGCCATTCCACGTTATAGACGTTGAAGTCACCACAGAATGTGGATGTTAGCCGAAGGATGTGCATACAGGATCTGGTCTATTTCTCAGATAAAAATAGTAACTCCGCTGTTATGGGGCCGATAGAGGGCAAATATAAATTCAGTGGTGTAAGCAAGTGCAACCCAGAAGCACATATAGGGTAAATTAGAATCTTCTCTAGAGATATCCCTGCCATACTGGAAGCCATCTTTAATGCAGGCACATATGCCATGCCCATGGCGATCTTGGGGGTCAGATTTAGCTGTTAAGTTAGAGTATCCGTTGATTATGAACTCATCTAGGGAAGTGGACGGCCCTATTCCAGTTTCGCTTAGAAAGAATATGTCCGGTTTCGTCTCCTGTAATTGGGTTTCAACCTCTGGAAGGTTGGAACGTAGACCCCTGATGTTGGAGGAGACATGGTAGTAGGGGTCTACGTTGGAAGATGGGGTTCTAGGTTTAATCGAGTTTTTATTCTGGAGATATTTCATGTTGAGGTTTTGGGATTTGTGAAACAGGTCCGCATACTTGGTTAGAGCAGGATAGAGAGGGAAAGTAAGAGAGAAAAAGACAGGATTTTTTTTCTTTTTTTTTTGTAGCACATGAAAAGGTAAAGCCGTAACAATTACCCACTGGTATGACATCGAGTGGCCTCACCGGAGACTACTGCATGTTCCAGAATCCATTCACCAAATGGCAATACAGCAGTCCCAGTACTTTACACCTGTTGATAGGACAGCTTCCTTAGTGGTTAATCCAAGGTTCGGGTCCCTGACTATTAGGCGGATAACGTCAGCCCAGACGAAACGTTTACTTCCATCACTCTTACTAGTGACATGGCCACATGGATAGACATAGAGACAGAAAAATTTCCGACATCTCAAACTACTATTCACCAAATACTACCGACCTTTAAAACAGCTTTTTCTTCACCCTTTGTCAGCATAATCACTCATTTGACTGAGGACTGAGGGACAAAAAAAAAGAAGCGAGAGTTACTGGAGCTGCCGATAACACATCCACTGTATTATCTACTCTCCATTAAAAAAACGAGGTGGGGGATAGGTACAAGGGACTTATTAATATCTACTAGTAATGTCCGGTGCTCAATTATCAATTCAGGACGTTTTTGATGATAATCGCCCCTCCCATATTAATGGGTGGATGTTTTTGACGTCATCTATCTCGAGTTCGAATCATTCGAGCTTCACCTTATAATTAAAATCCAATAATGAACTTTTATCAATTTGTGAAGTCGGCTTAATATTAATTTACATTTGAGTTTAGATACTTATTCAAGGTTTTAATTTGGGAGGTGCCCAACGTCTTTCAGATCACAGCCAGTTAGATAGACGAGTTCAAGGATGTATCGCACAATCGCATGTCAATCACATTTATTACTACGTCGGCCAATTTCGCCTCGGGTAAACCATTCATCCATGACTTGGGAAACCTGAAAGCAATGTTTTGTAACAGCATGAAGAATGAAGAAACGATTGATTCGAAAAAAGAATGATTAGTTACGGTGTTTGGGGGGCCTTTTCTACTGCCAGTGGCGGGGTAAAGGCGCATTCCCGATCTCCGGGTCGTTTGCGGTCGCAAAGCTAAAATATTTCTTTCTTGTGTTGCGTACATGCTTCCTCACAGAAGATGCCCAATGTCTTTTAGTTTCTAATCAATTTTATATATAAATCGTTTCAGACAAAGCATGAATCCACTTGATTCAAGAATAAAAAAAATATCACGTCAAGGCAAAAAGCTAGCAACGATGTTATATGAATAGATTTTGACACGGAAAGCAGCAATTCTTACCCTTCTGAAAAATCGCTCATAAAATTTGAGGATTAAAGGACAAAATTAGGGAACCGAAAGTTTCAATGGTTTCGAAAGTAAGTCTGAGGCTGACTTTTTACTCCATAGTCGAGTTTATTATATATTTTGTTATCGCATCATAACTGCTTTGTCCAATGTCGACTTGCGTCACCCGTTCCATCATGAATAAGGACACTTGCAATTAATGTTTCACATCAACAAGACGAATGAAGAAACCATCGATTTGAAAAAAAAAGAAAAAGAACTTTTACTGACATCGTTGGTGGCTTTCTTTCCTATCAGCAACGGGGCGCATTCCTGCCGTTTTAATTATCATCCATGTTAAGACATTCCCAGAATGTGTCGTCTACGAAAACTTCCACGCGACTTTCCTCCTATTTCCTTCTCTCTTCCAGCTGACTTCACTCCTATTTTTAATGCACGGCAGGATCGAGATGACATTTGAATGACCTAACTGACCCATGAATGAAATAACGATATAAATACTAGCAAACGTACCCACCTACTACTTAACATGGATACCATTTCAAGAACAGGAGCTTAAACCATTTCCTCTGGTTACAAGCCGACATAATATGAATATTTAATCACCATGCTGGATCCTATAAGTCACGCCAGGATTAGTGAGTCTCTTTTGTTCTCATTATACATGTCTATCGTCTACGTATTTGTCTGCGTTCATGTATCTGATCGCTTTATCAGCAGAACTAATCTCGGTCAGCAGTCACTTAAGACAACCTCCTTTTTCAGTACGTTTCTAGAATGAATTTTTTTGTTAATATTTCTGTCTATATAAATTTAGGTATATGTACATGTTTATATCTATTATTCACGGGACTTACGCTTAAAACAATTAACCGAACATTAAGCGTAAGGATGTATGATGTGGGTTATGTATATAGTTTAATTTACAAGGAAAGACAAAGAGGGAGTAGAAACCTTCCATGGAGATTTCACATTTTTATGAGATTTTAACAATTAGTAAATATTCTCCAAGTTTCAATTTGTTTTGAAGTTTTTTTTTAAAAGGTTTAAGCGAGAATAATTTTGTTACAAGCTTTCATTTAAGAATTCAGACATTTGGTCGTAAGGAGAAACCATTTCAGGTATATTCCATGAATTCCTATTTCTGTTGCATTTTAAGCCATCATTTCAGACATTTTCTCGAATCAAAATGATGTAATGGATTTTGATCAAAATTTAAACAAGGATTCTAGACGTAAGTGTTAGTAGCCATATATCTTGATTTTAACCTTCGATAGAAGAAATGACTTTACAGAATATGAATCGACCGTGCCAAGATCGAATCATATTGGATCTATTACACTGGGAAATAAAAGTGTATATAAATAGAAATATTTCTACGAATTCTCGAGCCGTTTCGTTTCCTTTTGATCTATCTATCTATCTATCTATCTATCTATCTATCTATCTATCTCCCCCTCTCTCTCTCTCTCTCTCTCTCTCTCTCTCTATATATATATATATATATATATGTTAACTCTAACTCTGCATTGAACAGATGCGATAATACTTAGTTCACTGCATCTCACCCGAAAAACGTACATGCGAAATTTCATTCAGATTCATGCAAAATTTCATTCAGATCGGGCTAGTAGTTTCCGAGAAAAAATAATACGGACAGAGAGACCGACAAATTAACTAAGAGAAATATAATATAAATACTTCCTCTCCCCCCTTTCTCCCTCATTCTCCATATTTATTTCAATTGTCAACCCATACGTTTATATCGTAAGTTGGAGGTTGAACTCGAATTATTAAGTTCGTGTAGTGTTTCTATTCTTTAACGAAATTGTATGCTTTTCGTTAATTGATTCCTAAGTATAAAGTCTGTGAAAAACGAGACACTGCAAGCATGTCGCAAAAAAGAAAAAAAAAAGGGGATGGGGAGAAAGACAGTGTCAGATGCGAAGCTTGTCGCTCATGTCAAACTAAAATCTTTCCACCCTAATAAACAATTTTAGCTTTAAAACATGAAAAACAAAAAAAAACAAACACAATATATATATATATATATATATATATATATATATATATATATATATATATAGTAAGGGAAGTAAGTAAGGTTTCCTTCAGTGTTGACAGACTATGAATACCCACTGTAAGGGGGCCTGCGCGTGAAATTTTTGTGGCAAGAGTTGCACAATCTCCACCCACACCTCTCCTGAGTCGACATTGTTGAATACCAGTGGCAAGTAGAGATTTAGGACGACTGGAAACAAATGCCGAGATAAGTGGAAAGCACATACAGCGCCTAGAATTTCCAAATAGTCACCCATCTGGTACTAGCCAGGCCTAACGTTGCTTAACTTCAGTGATCTGACGAGAACCGGTGTGTTAACGGGATTATGCCGTACATACATACACACACACACACACACACATATATATACATATACACACACATATATATACACATATATATATATATATATATGTGTGTGTGTGTGTGTGTGTGTGTGTGTGTGTGTGTATATAAGTATAGTATTCTGTAATAATTTTTTTAAAATAAATAACTAGTTGAACACTTCTACGGGCTTAATCAATAAATAATTAATCAATAAGGTAGAGGCTCGTTAACTGGAACAAAAGGCCATGGCAGAGTTCGAATCTCATTACCGGCATACCCTACACTAATGATTGCGTAAGCCCGAAACACTAGTGTCCGCAGGCAAAAATGAATATATATATACATATATATATATATATATATATATATATATATATATGTAGTTATCGACACACAGTACTGTTTCGTTGTATCACAACTCATAAGTGCCGCAAGACTAGCGCGTCTCCCAAGTCAAGAAAACAGACACTGCGCAGTTTCCCTCTTTCATTGCTGTTTTAAAATGGTTTAAACAAAGGAATTGACTAAAGATATGCACTAGAAAAAGCATTGCAAGGTATAAAGATGCAAAGAGGTATAGGAAAATAGCTTCAGAACTAAATTTGGTGATGAGTACAGTTTGGGATGTCATGAGAAAGTGGAAAACGGATGGTAATATTCAAAATCTTCTAAGAAGTGGTTGGCCACCTAAATTGAATAATGGTACTGCTCGTTATATTGCTCGTAACGTGAAGAAAAAAACATTTCTGACTCGTTCAAAAATTCAGAAGGATTTGCAGAAAGCAGGTATTGAAGTAAGCAAAGACACAATCAAGACATCATTGAATCGTACAGGTAGCAGTATCAGAATTTTGGGGGAATTTTTACACCCCTAACAGAAAACTGCGATTAAAATATAGAAAACTCGTAATTTCTCTTTCTAAAGTGGGTTATTTATTTTCCTTATAGAATATGCTTCCAAAATAAACTATTTAAGTTGTTTAAAAAATAATAGAAATATTATTTTTCATTGTTTAAAAAACATTGTTTAAAAAGTGCGTGCGTGCGTTCTGGGAAGCCATTTTGTTACGTAATGAAATCAATTGATTTTTATGAGATGAATATTTTTCAATTTTTAAACTTTAAAAATCTATCAAAATTTTCCTATTCGTTCAATTGTTACGTTTTTTTCAGGGTGAATGTAAAATTTTATGCTCTTTCCGATAAACTAAATATAATATTTTAGACAAACGTTGTTTTATAAACATTTTGGAATGTCTATGAGAAATTTAATAATTAATTTTGCTTGAAACCTTTTATATATCACAAATTGAAGATAAAACATGAATAAATAAAATACTCAAATTTAAAACAACAAAAAATATCACTTATCTGGTAATTTACCGGTAAAGTCCAAAATTTAAATCCTTCTTTTTTCGATAACCACGTGTTATTTTTATTTATTTTTTTTTTTACGTGGAAGCTTAATTTTTGTTTAGAATGTTCCAGTAATTAATAGTCGATTAGTTTATATAATTATATTTAATTCCTGGTTTCCTTTTTTTCGATATATAAAAAAAAGACGAATCCGGATTATGCAGATGTATAGTATAATAAAAAAAATATTCAGGTATTTCTTTAAGATATTAAAAAAAGAAAAATACCAATGAACATCTGCGTCATATAGTAATTCGTGTTATTGAAAAAATGAAAACTATCAGTTTTTTTCTACGATAGCGTCAAGGCACAATAATAAAAAACCGGACAAGTTATCTCCCTTAAGTCAGGCAAAAACACCGTCCACGAAGGCCACGCTCTGACCCGACATTCAGCATTCTTCGGAGCAGACGTTCAGACGTATTTACTAGTTTTTAAAGAATTTTATTGGAATAATGGTGAGTTTTTTTGTTTTTTTTTACTACCCGTATTTTTTTAACTTTCTGTAACTGATGAGAAAGTTGTATTTAAATTTTATTTTGACTTTTTAAACTTTATTTGAGTAAAAAACATTAATTTTTCAGGTAAGTTCACTTTATCGCCGAAAATGTTTCGGCGATAAAAAGTTACGTTTGTATTACTACTGTCTCTGTCTGTACACATAGATTAAAAAGAAAGTGGTCCAAAAACAAAAATATAGCAAATAAATGTTATCAAAGGCAAGATAAAATATAAAAAACTCGTAATTTCTATTTTTAAAGTGGGTTTATTTTCTTTCTGGAATATACTTCCAGAACTTATAAAGTGAGTTGAGAAATTCGAAAAAGTTGTCCCAAAACAAATATAGAACAAATAAATGTTATCAAAGGCAAGATAAGTTACATTTCTACCTAACTGGATATATTTTTTGTGTTTTTATTCAGTGTAACAATGTAACATGTTTATTCAGCTCGAAAAACATGCAGTGTTTAAAATTCAAAATGGCGCCCGACTCTCTCTCGGAGAGGGTAAGTTTGGAAAAAGGTATTATAAATTATAAACTAGACAAAATACTGTTAGAAATTCGCTCAATATATGTTACCGTGACATAAGTTGACATATATTCGGTTGATTTTTAATAGTATTTTGTCTAGTTTATTATTTATAACATCTTTTCCCAAACTTACCTTTTATTCTGAATTCAAACTGTCTGCTGGAAAAATTTATTTTCTTGTAAAAAAAAAAAGACAAATATTGAAAAACTTTTTATTCTGGAATTTAAATCTGTCTAAAGAGAATTTATATTTTCTTATTTTGTTTTTAATAAAATTATTTAAACTTTTATTCTGATTTCAAAATGTACGCTGGAAAATTTTATTTATTTTCTTGTTTTAAAGACATTTGCAAACTTATCTTAATTTGTTCCCACTGAATTTAAAATAAACTCAATTTCTTATTTCAATAAATGCAAATGGAATTTCTTTGTCTTTCTGCTTAATTTCTCACATCTTTGAAGAATTTATAAGAAATTATTTGATTAAAATCTTACTTACATTGCAAAATAGGAAATGTCAATCCTAAAGTGTTACCTTCGTTTATTTTATACAAAACGGAATAAAAAACTTATATTATAAAGAAGACGTGTTTTGGTTTGTTATTATTGTTATTATTACATTAAATATTTGTTTAATCATATATTGTAAATATGAAGAATTCCACACTTTATTCAATATAATCCAATATCGAGATTATTAAGGTTTCTGAATTAGTGTTTTTTTTTTTTACACTTATAGGCCTCCGTACATAAGTAAGAGATAATTTTTCACTTCCGGTGTCGTTACAACTTGCTTTAAAGACACGCGTGGTCGCGATGTGTGTTGGAAAAATCCTTCCATTTAAAAATACATGGATTATAATACATAAATATGAATAAATTCTCATACAGGAAGATTAAAAGAAAGCATATCTTACTCATTAACCAGGTAAGTTCTTTATTTTGCCGTTAAAATAATTATCGTAAGATTCAAGTAATGTTATTGTTCGAATGTTAAGTGAAGAAATCGACGGAAAAATAAATACAATTGTTTATTTCTCTATTAAAGCTTTTATGATATTAAAATTTGGTCTTTGCTCGTTTTATTGAAATAAAATTTACGGGTTTAAATTACGTTTTACTATTATTAAAATCTGAAAGAAAGATAGGTGTATATTCAAAATGGCGACTTCGCCTGCGAATGTCCCCAAAATTCTGATACTGCTATCGTACAGGTCTGTATTCTAGATCACCGAGAAAGACCCCATTGTTGAGTCCTAGACATGTGAAAGATCGTTTGAAATGTGTTTATAAATATATAGGCACCGCCAAAAATGGCCGCAAAATCAAGTTGTTGTTGTTTTTTAAAACGAAATTACATTTATTAAAATCCATTATTTCTGACTAACTTTTTTTTTTCCAGAAAGATAAAACCCTGAATTTTATCATATAGAAAACAGAATAATGTAAAACTTTTTCTACTATTTTTAATTCAATTTTAAATGTTAAATTTTCCCAAAAAGTTAACAATTGACATTTTTTGTCTTGCACAAAAAACGTACTTAAATATTAAAAAAAAAGGGTTTTTGAAATAATTAATTAATTTATTTATTGTCTAACGAAGATTTAGGATGATTTTCTAAGAGAATATGCAAAAATATTATAATATAAGTACCTGAATTTCAAATAATTCCACTTATTCATATAGGTAACCAGATATTTCGCATCGTCGTAGAGTTCAGATCGACTCTGTTTACGTTTTCTTTTGATGGGAAGAAAACTATGGAAGACCAAACAGGCCAAAAAAACTTATTTTTCAGTGACGAAAATTTCAATGTATTATTAAGCTGAGGCTGGCCAGTACCAGATGGGTGACCATTTGTATGAGTTTGGTTTTTAATGTGTATGTGTGTGGGGGCCAGGCTCCCCAAAATGGGGGGGGGGCAATTTAAAGCAGAATAAAAAAAAATTATTTCAGCGCGTTTGGTCCACCGTAGTCGAAAGGCGGCAAACGTTTTCAAACGAGATCGATAAAAATGATGCTATTTTTAACACAAAGGGCACAATATTTATCGAATTTTTTTTTTTGGTATCGATTATTCAAAGCATGCCCTGTTTAATAATGGTCATGCATTATTCGGCTCGCTAAAAAAAAATTGTTAATTTATTTATCAAAAATTTTGAAATGGCTTTTTTCGTATAAATATTAAAAATTTTTTGTTTTGTTTTGCTTAACTTAAATTAATTATTTTACTTAACATATTCACCGAATTTCACACTTCAAAACTCAAAAGCGGGATAATTAAACACAATCGAAGTTCTGATATTCAGACGTCAAAATAAGGTATGCAAACGAATTTTTTTTTTTTTTTTTTTAAATTTATAATTCTGTCCCTTAAAACAACACAATATGTTTTATTCAGTTTCAGATGATTATTTTAAGCATATTTGTTCCCACTTCAAAACAAGGGGGGGTTTTGTAAGCAAAAAAATATATATATATAAATATCGTTTATGAAAAATAAGTACACTGTTATAAAGTTCATTCTTCTCCTAATAATCGCTGAAAATTTCGTATTGATCGGATAATTACCTGATTTTTGGTAGATTTTTAAAAAGACGGTCCGTCAAAAAGTACTGACCTGCCCCCCCAGTTTTGGCGGTGCCTATAAATATAGATGTAAATTGGATGACTTCAGGAAAAAAGTTATTTGGTTAAATGAAACAAAAATTGAGCTTTTCGGAAGAAACATGCGCACAGTATGGAGGAAAAGCAGACATAATTTAAACCATCTAATACAATTCCAGCTGTAAAAATCGAAGGTGAAGGGTTGTTTATTTTAGACTGCTTTTTTTTCAAATGAGGTTGGAGAAATGGAAATCATAGAAGGGAAAATGAATGCAGCAAAATACCCGAAGATTTTGTCAATATATCTGTCTAAGTGTGCCGCATATATAGGATTAGGCCATGACTTTATATTCCATCAAGACAATGATCCCAAGCACAAGGATAAAATAACTAATAAATGGTTTTAGGGTCATGGTATTAATTTTCTACGGTGGCCTAGCCAGTCATCCGACCTAAATCCTATCGAAAATCCGTGAAAAACTTTTAAGTTAATGGTGCATGCAAGAGATCCCATGAATATCAAGAAATTGAAGAAAGTTTACGAAGAAGAATGGCTGATAGTACCAGCAAGTGCCTGTAAGACACTAATAGGCAGTTATGGAAAACGTTTGGAGGATGTCAGGCAGAACAGATGATATACAACTAAATATTAGTAAATGTGTTAAATACTTTTGCAATGAGTAATTTGTTGTTGTTTTTTGTTAACAAATATTTGTCAACTTCATTTCCGTGATATTTTTAAATAATATCTGTTGAAAGATTGAGCGTAAATTTCATACAAATTAATTAAAAGATTTTTTTGAGAAATACGAAAAACCATTGTACTACATACTTTTGCTTCCGATTAGTAGCTTAAAGCACCCAAACAAATACTACCGGTAAAGTGTAGACACAGAGGCCTTGAATGAAAGTGACCGCCGAGTTCTAGTTTTATGCAAAAACCGAAACTGACAGAAACTGAAATGAAATAAAAAGTGAAAATGCTGAGTAATTATTAAATAGTGCTCATTTGTCTATGAGTAGAGGAGTTACTTTAAAAAGGACGAATTGACGAATTAAGAAAAAAACTGGCAGTTGATTTTTTTTAACAGCTGATAGAGAACGTCGAAGCTAAGATTTGTGGCTAGTGGTGGTGGTCGTTGGTGATGGTTGTTGTGGACGATGTTGAAGAAGAGTTACATAAATTTCCTTATGGGATAAAAAAAAACATCCAGACACTTACTATCATCCTAATGCCTCACCATGTGTTTCCTTTCTACACATCACCATTATGCATTTACACAACAACGTTCACGTTTTATAGATATAAAGACGGTCGTTATTTTTTTATGACCCTGGAAACAGTTAGTTTTATCTCATAACAGATTCCAAACAGATGGACAGTGCTATTATATTAAAAAAAATCTAAATCACATCTTTTATTAATTGCTTTCTTTAAAAAAAGGGAAACAGTTGAATTTTTGACAGCTGAGAGCAAACATTGGAATTGAGAGTTGTCACTGGTCATTATGGTGATGGTGATGGTGTTGTTCAAACGGAGTTAAGCTAATTTTCTTACGATATTAAAAAAACGTACACAGGCAAGTACTACCGGCAGTGTGTTGACACAGCGACATAGAAAGAAAATGGCTGCCGAGTTCGAGCTTAATATAAAAAAAATATTAATTTACTTGTCCCCCAATACCCCGAGGGCAGAGTTAGACACAAGGTCGGTTTTTTAATGTGGTGGAAACCAGCTTCCCAAAAAGGGACACTCTGGTTAGTAACAAAATATATATATATATATATCAGTCTTGAAGGATTTCTCCTCCATCAACCGAGATCAAAAAGTACAGTGTAGCATCAGAACAGATACTACACCTCGATCTTGGCCCGAAGTCCAAGGGCCCTGGCTATATCCGATGCTGAGGCCTCAGCTTGCGGGGTTTGGCGAGTGTTGAGCCATCCTTTACTTGCCATTGCTCCCAGTTCCACTCTGACCCGGAGTGGTAGTACCTGTTAGGGTCCCAACTATGGATTAAATAGAAACCGACTTAAAAAAAAAAGACAAATATGCGCTATTAAAAAATTGTTCTTCAAAATCATTGGATTATAACCGTAACAGGGTTGATATGCCGTAAAACAAAAACAACCAACCAACCGAAGGCCAAGAATGAAAACTTTAATATAAAAACTGAAACTGAAACGAACCAAAAACGTTAAAATGCTGTGTAATAATAATAAAAGGACAAACTGTATTATTTATTTACAAGTGACTAAATTTTATGGTTTTCTGATGGTATTTCCGATACCCAAAACGATCTGTTCCTCTTTCGGATATCCATCCTCTCGCATGCATCCATCTCTCAATCGGGTTTCGTTCTATAGAATTAGCGACATGTCTCCCTTTGAAAATCACTCTCATCAACGAGGCCTGCTCTGTTTACGCAAGTCTCTTTTTAAAATTACACATTGCAGGAAATCGTTACTACACATGTAAACTATAAGGATAATTGTTCCTATTTACAATGCCCCCCCACGGGACAGAGTTAGACACCAGGGTCGTTTTTTAATGTGGAGAAAAGGAACAAAAATAAAAATTGTCTCAGTCGTGAAGGATTTCTCCTCCACTGACAGAGAACAATAAATTGAAGTGCAGCATCTGAAGAACAGATAAGGATAATTGTTAGTAAAAAAAAAAAAATGCTTTGCTCGAAAAAAATAGTTCTTCTCATATTAAAAGGCGGAATCTATTTTTTTAACATTTCCATCTATAACCATTAATTGACTGCGAATAACGGCTCAGTGAACATGGTAAATTACATATTTTACACCCCCAAGAACTGGATACAATACATGTTAGACTCACTCGAAGAGTCGTTGTTTATTGTATTGTGTAAATTAATAAAATTAAACTTCAGTTTCGGTTTTTAATAAATGTGCTCGTTTCGAAATTTTTTAAACGTTCGATATTTTTATTAATAAAATAAAAATCTCCTTTAATTTTTTTTTTTTTTTTTTTTTTTTTTTTTTTTTTACAAAAATCATACACTTTCAGTTTTTCCATTACAATTTTTTTATATGAAACTCGAACTCAACGTCCATTTTATTTCTAGACTGATGTGTCTTTACATTACCGATACTACGGAAGCTTCACTATCGGATGTACTTCTTCTACCCATGGCCGTTATGCATTTACACAACCTGTATATATGTTCACGTTTTATAGATATAAAGACGATCGTTATTTTATTTTATGACTTTGGAAACAGTTTTATCCCACAACATATTCCAAACACATGGACAGTGCTATTATATATTTTAAAATCTAAATCATATGTTTTATTAATCGCTCTCTAAAAAAAGGGAGGTGATGACAAATGACATTTATGTTTGTTTAATTCTGTTAGGTGTCTGGTTTAGACATGGCGTAACTTTTCTTATGGTTTTTATTAGTTGTCCATTCTTACTGTCTATTTTTGTTTTTGTTTTCAGTTTAAAACGAAAACGGATATTTGAAGCGCGAAAAAGGTTCTGAATCGACCGCGAATTTTGTAACGGTGTTTATTGCGTGTTTTTTTTTTTGCTTGTTTTTTTTTTTTGCTTGTTTTTTTTTGCTTGTTTTCTTTCTTTTTTTTTTTTTTTTGCTCCTTGCGCAACAACAATGATTATCCTTTTATTACTTGCTGTATATTTTTGTTGCATTTATGTTTGGCTTTTATTAGTTAGAAGAAAAAAAGAAAAGAAAAGAAAGACAATAAACATCCCGTGCTTAAAGTTAACATCCTTGTAATCCCCTTGAAACCCAACTCGTAAATTCTTTCAACAAAACTTCCTAACATCAAACCTGTGCGTGTAAGATTATAATTTCTTTAACTTCTTGTCTCCGCTAAGGAGGGAATGTTTCTGCCTCTATTTGTCTCTCTGTCTCTGTCTCTCTTTCTATCTGAATATCTGTATATCTGTCGATCTGTCTGTCTCTCTTTCTCCCCCCTCTCTCTCTCTCTCTCTCTCTCTCTCTCTCTCTCTCTCTCTCTCTCTATATATATATATATATATATATATATATATATATATATATATATATATATACATAAAGAACAAGTAGTTAATAAAACATGTTAAAAAACACTTTGAAAAAGAGTTAAAAACATATTTAATCTTAAAAAGGAAGCACAAAATAAGTAGATAGGCCTTAATTCACGGAGTTTCGAAGAAATACTTTCCTTCTCATCAGAGAGTAGAATTCAGCAAAATGCGGGATCGGATTTTGCTTGTAGAAGTATTTGATGAAACTACAAGTAAGTCATAGATCTTACTTGGTAACAAATAGTGAAGCAGGTCGCTCGTCGTCGCCCGCTAGTAAAGTTCACTTAAATATATTTTAATTCATGCAGATTACGTATTTATTATCATAGAGACAATTATCTATCAATTATTATATTGAACCTAAAATATAGAAAGTGAGATCAAACTAAAAATATATGAATTACGTGCCATTAGCAAGAATTGAAATCAAACATGCAACCCTCTCTCCTCCCTTATTCCTTAGCCTCTGAGCTAAGGAATTAGGGAGAAGGGAGAGTTATATATATATATATATATATATATATATACACACACACACACATCTAATTCTTATACACATACACATGTGTTTCAACCTTTTCTGCGAATCATAAATTTAGAGAATTATTGTTCCGCCGGTAAAAGGATTCGAACCTCAGACCCAAGCTAACATTTTAACTTCTCTCTGAATTCTTGCGGCCAACCCAACAACCCTGCTAAATAATAGAATTAAGGTCTATCTATGTATTTACAAGTGGTTATACCTAGAGGGCTGTTATACACATTATTCTATTACTCGACAAGACGGAACATCGCATTAAGTTTGACAGCCCAATGATACTAAACGACCATTCATAGCATTAAAAGAGCTATAAATAATATTATGATAAATAATTTCGAAAATAGTACTTCACATGCAGATGTGTTTGATCGTGTTCGAGAATCATGTTCTGCTGGCTACACGATTAAATAAGAGGGCTGTTATACACATTATTCTATTACTCGACAAGACGGAACATCGCATTAAGTTTGACAGCCCAATGATACTAAACGACCATTCATAGCATTAAAAGAGCTATAAATAATATTATGATAAATAATTTCGAAAATAGTACTTCACATGCAGATGTGTTTGATCGTGTTCGAGAATCATGTTCTGCTGGCTACACGATTAAATAACACACACACACACACACATATATATACATATATATAACTTCATCTGTATGTATATGTTAGTCTGTTCCCTATGGACTCGAAAACAGCTGGGCAGACTTTTCTGAAATTTTACCCGAAGGTTATTTATGTGCCTGGCAGTGTTCTTAGATAGGTTTTGTTTTTAAATGTTTTCGATAAGTATGGATTATCGATAATCGAAATTCGGATGAAAGAAAAGAACGGATGATTTTGGCCCAAATTAACATCTTACACAGTCTAACATCACAAGCGCATTTGAGAAGTTTTATTACCACACAAGCCAAAAGACCTGGCATATAAAATCAACAAAGGTTTCTTTGATATGACACAGGCGCGTTCGAAATGAATTAATTTGTTGTTTTTGATTTTCTATTTAATATATTTTGTTTTCGGTAATTATCGAGTTGTGTTTTCTTCCGGACCCTTATTGGACCATAAAAGTTTTTGCAGGGGAAAATTGTAATTTTTGATTTTTTGATTTTTGCTTTTGCAGAAAATGATGAAGTTTTTGTAAAGATTAAAGAAAAAAGCAACATCAACTTTTGGTGCAATTTACGTCGATAACTTCACACAGCTCGATAGTGATAACAGCAGTAAATGCAAGTGTGTACGGATAATCGTCAACCCATACATGTTGATTGTTGAAGTCTATTACTTCACCTCGTGGGCACTCTGCTTCATCAGTAAAAAAGATTAAACTGGAAAACTCACGATTTCCAAACACTGTTCAAAGAACAACGAATAGAAAGTAATGTAGAGTCATTTGTTGGTAACCATGTCCCTCTCTCTCTCTCTCTCTCTCTCTCTCTCTCACACTCTATCTATCTATCAATCTCTCTCTCTCTCTCTCTCTATATATATATATATATATATGTTCGTTATCCTGATGCTTTTGAATCGTTTAAGATAAACCAGACTATATTAATAAAGGAAATCCAAAACTATATTAGCAATGTATAAAATGTATTTATAATTACATATAATAAATTTATTAAAAAAAAATGTATATATGTAAAAATATTTTTAACCTTTATATATCTAATTTTAAATAAGAATGTAAATATACTAAATACTAATCATAGTGGGGGTGATAAGTAATTAAATGGATTCATCCTAATCTTATAAATACAAGACTGATAAATTAAAAAATGTATCCATTTTAAATGTGGAAATTGATGAATCGCACAGGTAAGAAATTCATTTTTATAGTATGAAAATGTTAGTAATTGCAATTAAGAATAGAAAACTGGATCAAATGTTTGAAACATGTCTTCTTCCTAAGATTAAGGGTGGTGGTGTTTGATCAACACTGCTGGGGAGCCATGATGTAATATACTGTTTTGTTTTTAAATCCCTGAAACAGTGTTTCATGATAAACAACTGATGATCCCTTGAAAAATAAATTATTGGTATTATAGTAAATTCTAGAGCGAGTTGATGCAGTGATTGCAGGTGATTAAATGACTTAGTGACTAGATGGTTTTCTAACGAATGATAAAAAAATATTTTTTGTATAGTTTTAAAGGTTAAAAACTTCCAAGACTATATATATATATATATATATATATATATATATAACTACTTCATTTACTCACACAACTTTAATATACGAAAGTATAGATTTATGCGTAAACTTTAAGTATTTACTTCAAAAGTGCTCAAAACGTAGGTAGAGCTAGTTAGTAATTTATAAAATATATATGGCGATTAAGCTACACTGAATATTCTGCGTTTCATTCACTATAGGATTCGTCAGGCTTATGCGCGAATTTTGTGGTTGCTTCTTGTTTTTATATATGTTGAGGATTTCTAGTTAGCCAATCAGCTTTCTAGTATCCACCGCGCCCCCTCCTATCAGCCAATGGGCATGCATTTTTTCGAACAAATGATCTGTTTTAGAATTAGGTTAGTGGTTTAAGGTGGATCTTTCCCTCCTTTATATATATATATATATATATATATATATATATATATATATATGAATATACCTATGTGTGTTTTTTTTAACAAAAGGTGTAGTTTATCAAGCAACAATATTTGCGAAAGAAAACCCGAATAACAAGAAATATTACATAGGCATGACTTCCTTAGATTTTAAAACCCGATACTATGACCACAAAAGTACCTTCAAAAATAAAAAAAAACGCCGTATAAAAACAACACTAGCGAATAAATACTGGGGACTCAAAGAAAGAGGACATTCGCCGGTAGTCGAATGGAAAATAATGAGACAAGCTACCACGTGCAGACATTTAGACGACCCATGTAAATTATGCCTCCCTGAAAAATTTGCTATCCTGTTCTTTAAAGAACCTCAAAATCTATTAAACTGTAGACGAGAAATAGCAAACAACTGTGTTCACAAAATAAAACTTACTCTAGGATAGCGATACAAAATAGCTTTAAAACTAACAATAACAATAGAAAACAAACAAATAAATAAATTAAATAAACATGAATATACATAAACGATCACACATATATGTATATATATATATATGTATATATGTGTGCATGTGTGTGTGTACACATAGGTATATTCATATATAAAAAAATACACATAGGTATATTCATATATATATATATATATATAAAAGAGGGAAAGATCCACCTTAAACCACTAACCTAGTTCTAAAACAGATCTTTTGTTCGATAAAATGCATGCCCATTGGCTGATAGAAGGGGGCGCGGTGGATACTAGAAAGCTGATTGGCTAACTAGAAATCCTCAACATATATAAAAACAAGAAGCAACCACAAAATTCGCGCATAAGCCTGACGAATCGTACAGTGGATGAAACGCAGAATATTCAGTGTAGCTTAATCGCCATATATATTTT
This sequence comes from Euprymna scolopes, assembly GCF_053919585.1. NCBI lineage: Eukaryota > Metazoa > Mollusca > Cephalopoda > Sepiida > Sepiolidae > Euprymna > Euprymna scolopes. The sequence goes on from NC_136491.1 coordinate 102,626,711, forward strand.
ATAAATTACTATGTATATATATATATATATATATATATATATATATATATATATATATGTCTCGTGTTGCGGGGTTCAAATCGTTCGAATGGTATTAATCGTGACACCCTGCACTAAAGATTCCCGAAAGGATGAAACGCTAGTGTCTGTAGGTATTCAATTATTATAGTAAAACATAATTATATATATATATATATATATATATATATATATATATATATATATGTTCAGGGTAGAACATGATAACGGTCGATCATTAACTCCCTCCTCACATCTATTTTTAAATCTTTTTGAAATCTTTTTCTTTAGTTGCTTTTCACATTATGTCACGTGCAATAAAAATCATCCAACTTTTATGTTTTGTCACGTAGTTTGTTGTTTGCAATTTGTCTGTTTTCTTGTTTTTTTCTCTTTTCAATCTTAAAAGGAAAAGAAAGAAAAAAAACTTCCTGGGCTTAAAACTTTTAATCCGAACCTCGTAAAGCTAACACATGAATCGTTGCGAGAAAAAAGTAATTGCTGTCCCACTGCCAACCTCGGCATTAAAAGGTGTTATTTTTTTTAATCAACTTCCTAACTCCATCAAGCAGGTTATATTTTATGTCTAAAGTTCTTTTTTTTTCATTACTCACAAATATATTACCATCAACATAACTTACTGTAATTTAAATCAATAATACATAATACTATTTTGAAATACTGTATACACGAATGTTCATCGGTTGAAACGACGAAGGCAATCAGACCATCCTAAGGATGAAAGATGACAGCCTCACTTTCTCGTTACAACCAGTCTGATCCAGCGGCAGCACAATGTTGAAAAAATCTGGAGGCCACGTGGGCTGCAGGAGCTGCTGGAAATGTTGACGTCTTACTACATACAGCGTTTGAAGAAAAAAGTTATATCACTGTCGAAATTATAAACATTTATTTTATAGCTAACTGAAACCGCAGAAATTATTACGTTAAAAACATACTTAATAAAACTCATATTTTCTTGGCGAAAAAAAAAGGAAAAAGGTGTATACTTTGCTTACTGTTTTACGCAAGCAGCGTGTAAAGCCACCTTTTAAATATAAAGGATTTCAAGTCTATTCTACTCGAATTGAGTTGATACAAAATGAATCAGCAACTAAAAAACTAATTATAAAAAGTTATATCCGAACAAGAAGAGAAAAACAGAGAAAAATTACTTCCGTAAAATGCAAATAGCAATGTCACTTATTTTCCAGAGGAGGATATGACATTCTCTTCATATTTCAGAAGGTATGAAGATATATAAAATAGATTGTTAAGAATGGATAGACTCTACAGCATTTCGCATACTATTCTGAAAACTTGGAACCTCTGAACATAAGAAGATCTTGAATTACGTTTGACCCCGAAGAAACTTTTGACTTTTGGCTAAACTGTTAGAAAAGTCCTAACAGAACAATTGAGCTCTAAAACTTCATTGTTCCACAAAAGGTTGGAATCTCTGAACTTAACGAGAAATGGGTTGACGATGATCCGCACACAATTGCATTTACTTCAAAGAACAACGAATAGAAAGTAATGCATATGTTAGTAACCATGCCTGCATATGTTGCAGATGATAAAACAAACGAAAAACACTTTCTCGTAATAGTAAAGCATTTGAACCAGACAAAATCACATTTTCGTTTGGCATTTTGCGACTGCTCCCGTAAACAATCGAAAGATTCTAAAGCGTTTATCCAATCAAAAAGCGAAAAAAAAATTGTAAACTTTATAAATCGTAAATCGGTAAGTTTCAAGAATTTCCAACAAAGGTGGAAAATAAATAACATATTATTGAATGCAATTAAAGTAGGTTAGAATTTGTTTAGGGTTAGTTTAGGGGTTGGTTTTGAGTTAGTTGGAGGTTAGTATAAAGTTAGGGTTAGTTTAGTGCTGGGGTAAAAAGAAGTGTCGGTGTTTTCTGGTTCAAGTACTGAAAAAACATGGTAAAATAAATAAATAAATAAATAAAAATAATAATAGTTGGTTAATTTTTATCGTTAAAAATAAATAATTTTTCGTAAAAGTAAACATACGTTTAGTGCTTTTTTATTGAAATTTTTTGTTTTCTTTTTTTCTGTTGAAATACCATCTCGTTTTTATTTTGAAGTGGAGTCGTTTTCCTTCGGCATCTTTCGTGTTATATGTAACTCTGCGTCAGCAAAAGTAAATTTTGTCTGATTCCAAAGCTGCACAACTGCCCACTTTAAATAATCTATTATTTTCTCATGATCAGTATCGTTTTGAAGTTCAACTTTTCAGACGAAAAATATCGAAAAATTAGCTAAAAACATTATTATATTCACATTAAACTGGGCACTTTTCTACAGGTGGATCGCTTTTTCCGCGAATATTTTTTTAAGTTATCCTCTCCTTTCGATTGTCTAGCCTTAATTTTAAAAACTGTCACTTCTTGTTTGGCGGTGGTCATAACAGCATAGACGCCAGGTTTTTTCCCGTTCTTTTCCTCCTTCGCGGTACGGGTTCGAGCCTGCCTTCCTACTACCACTATTTTTTTTGCTCAACAGACACATCCGAACACCCGGGCAACGCCGGGCTGAAATGCTAGTATATCTATAAAAGTGAACGTGTCCGTGTGTCTGTCTGCATGTTTGTCTGTGTGTGCACATTTCCCTGCGCAATAAATCTATTAATGTTTAGTCTACAGACGCGAAATTTGATATACAGGGTACTCATATTTGGGAAAATCTACGTGATCGGTTTTTGGCCAAAAATTTTGCTGTTAAGGGCTCAAAGTTTAACGATTTGACCTTTGAGAAGTCTACAAAATTCCTCCGACAATTTTGGGTGTAAACACTTGAAATTTTAGATATAGGTTCATTGGATATGGATCTAACTTAATAACTTGATATGAGCCCAAAACAATAAATTTTAAGGGGTCATAATAGGGGTCAAAGTTTTTAAAAATTTGACCTCTGCGGTCTCTACCAAATTATTCAGACAATTTTTAGTCTAAACATTTGAAATTTTACATAAAGTGTATTCAGAGATAGGACAAGCTTTTCCATCGGTTTGGGTCGAAAATGTTTAGTTACAAATATGTAAATATATGTCTGTATGTATGTATGTTTGCATGTCTGCCGAACACTTTCGACAGAGGCGACGGATTTTTTCAAGATCAGTATTGTTTTGAAGTTCGACATTTCAGGCGACAAATATCGAAAAATTGGCTAAAAACATTGATATCTTCACCTTAAACTGGGCACTTTTCTACAGTGGTTGGTCGCTTTTTTCGCCAATATTTTTGAAAGTCATCCTCTCCCTTTGATTGTCTAGTCCTAATATTAAAAAAATGTCGCTTCCGGTTTGGCGGTGGTCGTAACAGCATAGATGTCAGTTTTTTCCCCGTCCTTTTCTTCCTTTGAGGTTCGAACCTGCCTTCCAACTACCACTTATTTTTTTTTGCTCAACATACACATCCAAACATTCGGGCAAGCCGTGCTGAAATGCTAGTATATATATATATATATATATATATATATATATATATATATATATATATTAATGTGTGGTTGAACACGACTGAATTTCCATTTTTTTCTGACAAACACTTCTGACGACGATCGAGATCATTGATCAAAATCCTTTGAGCAAATGACCAAAAAACTATCACTTGGTGCAATGCCAGGCGAAGCTTGCCAGGTAAATAGAGCGGAGTACCTGTAAAATCGGAAAAAATGAAAACTCAGTCATGTGCAACAAGACATGTTTATATAACGACTTGCTACAGAATTATATATATATATATATATATATATATATATATATATATATATATAATTATTCAGAATAATGAAATACAATAAATCTACTGGTGTGCAAATCCAGTGATTATCGGTCTTACAAAATATTATTGGATGTGATTTTTAAATAAGACTATCCCAAATGCAATATTTTATCTAAGACTATCCAAAATTTTAAATTCCTAAATTATTATATATATATATATATATATATATATATATATATATATATATATATATATATATATAATATGAAGCTGTGTGTGTGTGTGTGTGTGTGTGTGTGTGTGTGTGGTCACGAATAGGCTCCTATATGGTTGACTATTTTAAAAAACTGATTACATATAATGATAGAATATGTATCAAGACACAGGAATGAGTATGTTTGATCTGGCAGAACAGTTGCTCATTAAAATTATGGGGTCTGCGTTCGCGCCTGGTTCACAAAGTATGGAAAAAATTTAAAAATTAAAAAAAAAAACGTTTACAAGTGTTTTTGATATAGATGTACATAAGAATACTTTGATAAGTATGTTTTAACTTAAATAGGGATGGTATAATAAAATTGTTGCGTCTGCGTTCGCGCCTGGCCTCTATAGAATGGAAATAGGCACAAACTTTAATAAAGACTTTTCATATCTATCTGCGTAAGTACACTTTGATAAATATGTTTCAATTTGAAGAAATATGGTATAATATAATTATGGGGTGTTCATTCGCACCTGACCTCCATAGAATCGAAATATGTCACAAAGTTTAATAAGGTTTTTTAATATAGATCCACAGAATATTGTGATTAGTGTTTCAGTGTGAACAGATATGGTATAATAAATTATGGGGTTTATCTATTTTATTTTTACTCTCATCATATTTTGCTTTGGTTTTGATACCCCCAAATTCGAAGCTATCTAATTACAACCATTCCTTTTCATAACCTATCATACTTTCATAAATCAGAGTCCATTTTCTGTAGGCTGTTTTTGAACCCATTCAACAACGGGTACTTTTGCTAGTATATATATATATATATATATATATATATATATATATATATATATATATATATACTAGCAGTACAGCCCGGCTTTGCTTGGGCCATATGTACTGTTCATAACATTATGTGCATATGTATATATACATATATATTAGAAGTTTAACTCATGTCCCGGAAACCTACATCTAAATTTCAAGTGTTTAAACCCAAAATTAGCGGAGAAGATTGGTAGAGTCTACAAATATCAGCTCTTTTAACTTTGACCTCTTGGCAGCCAAATTTTCACCCAAAAACTGATTAAAAAGCTTGCTTCCTGTCTGAATACCCTTTATGTAACATTTCAAATGTTTAGACCCAAAATTTGTTGAATAGTTGGCTAGAAATCGCAAAGATCACATCTGTTAAACTTTGACTCCTTGGTAGCCACATTTTTGCCCCCAAAACGAAACAAAGCTTGCCCTATGTCTGAATACACTTTATGTAAAATTTCAAATGTTTAGATCAAAAGGTGGCTGAGTAATTTGGTAGAGATCAGAGAGGTCAAATTTTTTTTAAAACTTAGACCCCAATTTTGACCCCTTAACGTTTATTGTCTTAGGTTGAAATGAAATTAAAAAGTTTGACCCATGTCCAAGTAACCTACATAAAAAATCCACGTATTTAGACCCAGAATTGGTGGAGGAGTTTGATAAAGATTTCAAAGATCAAATCATTGAATTTTAACCCCTTGATAGCTAATTTTTTTTGCTGCCGAAAACCGATTTTCTCAAATCTCAATACTCCTTATTTCAAATCTCGAATCTCTAGACAAAAATTGATAGAGTAGTATCGTAGAGAAATGTATAGAGACAGACACACAGAGACAATTTCACTCTCTCTTTCTCTCTCTCTGTATATATATATATATATATATATATCAGAATATGAGAGATAATATAATTATATTCACAGCCAAACAACGTCGCAGCTCACAAGAGCAATGGCAGCTAATAAACTAGAAGTCAAAGACTCGAGTTTCGCCCTCATTTAGGCTCACCAGTTAAACATATTCGAACTAGGGATTCGAAACACGAGCCCCCTATATGCGAGGCGAACATTCTGCCACCTGAGCAAACGCCCTACACAGAAGATAACGCAAATCAAGTAAACCGTGTCGAAAATCCAATTATGGAACGGGCCTATTTTATATCGCACGAGGGATGTGATCATCCAACCAAGCTATCTCAAGCCAATGTCTCACAAGTAGGAATTTTATACTGGCTGCCATGTCTCTTGTGAGCTGCGACGTTGTTTGACTGTGCAAATAATTATATATATATATATATATATATATATATTAAAATGAAAATCACCATTGATCAAGGTTCAGATGCCACTCGAGGATAAGGATTAATGAGTGTACAGTGATCAAAAGGACAATATCATAGTAATCGTTTGAAGTGTAAATGTGATAAATTGGATTACTTAAGGGGAACGCCTCATCACGAACTTGTTTACATTAAACTTGAAGATATTGTATATATTCAAATTCAATTCTTACTACAATATTGCCATATTGTAGTAAGCTAGAAAGCATGTAAGCAGAAGAGAGTTCTACATGTGTTCTAAGAAATAAGCTTTGTTCATGGAACCTACTTTAAGGTTTAGGCCCAGATAAAGAGTGGAGGAAATTATTGATATTGTTTTCAGCCAAACGTGTGTTTCTCGTGAATGTTTGGCGAGGGGAGACCATAGGTTGGAGCTCGGACGAGCACTTGCCATAAAAATAACGATAAAACAGAGACTGACTCGCAACATCTTTTGTGTGAAAGAGGTTGCAGGGGACAGAAAAGGGCATCAGCCACGAGGCTACGAAGTCTATTCTAAATCTGTCAATGCATGATAAGGTCTTTCTAGCAGCTCCAGCCCAGCAATATTTCATCCTTTGACGTAACTGGCTCTTATATAGGTAGAGAATTGCATCAGCAGGTAGATATCTACTGGATCGATAGAAGGATTCCATCATTTTTCTATCGACCTTGGCAACGGATTTAATGTATGTGTGCATTTTAGATCAGGAATAAAGGTCAAGCCAGAACTTTGTCAAAACATGGCGCCTCCCTAGGATGAGAGTCATTCATTTCAATTGATGCCAGATGGGGATCAGAACGTTGATGGTTTAAAGATAGAAGGTTGGTTTTAGATGCATTAAAAGTAACCCGCCACGTTTTCCCCATTGTACCACATGCTCAAGGTGAGAGAATCAGAGAGAGAACTTGGTTTACGGCCTTTGATGTGCTGCCATAGATGGTAGTGGTGTCAGCAAACGTATCTACGAATGATCTAAGGATGTGATTTGGAAGATCATTGATGTAGACCAAGAAGAGAGTTGAACCCAGAATGGACCCCTGAGGGACTCCAGCATTAATAATATGAGCACCTGATTTCTGCCCATCAACCACTACTCTTATGAACCTATCAGAGAGAAATGATTTCATAATTGAAAAGACATTTCCAGCTATACTATAGCTGAAGATCTTGTGAAGTATACCTCTATGCCATACCCTATCCAAAGCCTTTGATATATCAAGAGCCATTGCTTTAGAAAGGAAGCCTCCGTCGAGAGTTTCGCTGATCCTATGAGAAATAACCGTAAGCACATCCGCTGTATATCAAGCAGAACGGAAACCATACTGCATGTCACTAAGAAAGTTTGTTTTTAGCCGAGGTGGTTGACTACTTCTCTATTTAACATAGATTAAAGTAACTTACTCATGACGCATATTATATTATATTATATTATATACTCATATATATATTCAAACAAAATGAGAAGGAAAAGAGAAAAATAGTTGGAGATTATGAAGACAAATTCGTTTTTAAATAGTAACCCAAGGTCAAAGGTTATTCGTGTTAGAGTGTCTGGCCCATAAAGTCGTTAACAGCAAACGCCCCTTTATATGAATTGCTATCGTTCACAAAGGTCAATTCGACGCTAAAATGAAGGTCATCAAATGTTTATATATATATATATATATATATATATATATATATATGCATACATAGATACACATACAGATACTCACATACACATACAGTTATATATATTTATATGCGTGTACGCATATCTATCTATCTAACTATCTCTGTCTGTCTGTCTGTCTGTCTGTCTGTCTCTCTCTCTCTCTATATATATATATATATATATATATAGAGAGAGAGAGAGAGATAGATAGATAGATAGATAGGGAGAGAGAGATGGAGAGAAAGAGAGAGGGAAAAGTAGATGACAGAGACAAAACGACAGAAATTATCAGAGGTAGAGAGACAGATATAGGTAGAGAAACAGAAAATGCTGGGTAGAACGAGGTGAGATAATTTATCTGGCAATGGCTATTTTAGCTCTCATTGTCTTGGCAGTAATTACGGATGAAGTGCCAAGTCCCGTTTCTCTCCCTACTCGCTTTTATGTCATTGCGTTGATGAAAACAATATAATATCAGGTAGTTAGGTACAACTAGAAGTGATGTTCTTGTGTATGTGTGGTTTTTGATATGTCGAGTCATTTTCAAAATGTCGTACTTCCAGGTAGAAGGGTAAATCACAACAAAACTATTATATTTCTGTAAAGACATCAAAAGCCGGAACAAAAAAAGAAAGACGCAAAAGTAATGACTAAAAAAGTACAAAATATATTAAAACATCCAGGCAAACTTCCAAATCTCATTTATAACAAATGTTGAATAACGTGTGTTTCTGCATTTTGAGGATTAATAATTCGGATTTTTTGGATCATTCGGACTAATGTTCTCATCTGCCGTGCTATTTGCACAACATTTTAATCAATTCAACTTCCGACCTTCTTAAGGCGTATCTTACCGAACTCAGGGATTTTTCTGTCGAATTCGGGGAGTTCGCCTGAAGAATGTCGGAGGTTACATGTACCGAAACGTTGTGCAAATGATATACAAAATGAGAGTAATCAGAATAATCCAAATACTACGAATATAAAAGTTGTTAGCTGGCACATATACAGACGGACAAACAAACAGACAGCTGCACCTTTCCTCTTTCTCTCCCCCTCTCTCTCCCTCTCTTATCCCGCCCTTTTCGGTATTTATCTCCTTCTCATGGTGGGAAATTAAGATTTGAAAAACCATCGCTCTAAAAGAAGAACACTCTGCCCTTCAAAATAAAAAAAAGGAATAGTCGGAGCAGTATTATCAGCATTCTTAAACTTAGCCCTATTCCGAGGAGAAGACGGAAAAGCCTAAAAGGGTGGACCTCATAGAACTTCACAGTACCATACCTCAGCCAACTATGAACAAGTCACTCAACAACGGCCGAGACGTAACACAAAGTCGTGAAAGCGGATTTGAAAACCGTCCTAAAGGAATAGATTTCTGCTATTTAAATAATATCTAGACAAACTCGTTGGAATTTCCTGGTAGGGCCGCCTCAGGAGATTTACAATAAACTCACGTCGTTTGAAAGGGTGATAAGGCAAAGCATGAAAGGGCGAACATCCCAAAACTGCACTGGATCTTCTCGTTTTCTTTCTCTATCTCTGTATCCCCTCCCCCTCCATTTATATCCTCTTAAAAAAAAATCTCATCTATTATTGCTATTATCAAGATGAATTAATCAACGTTTGTTTCCATAAGGCCCTTTCTTCTATATTTTATTCATACGAAATACAGGCTATAGTACTCCTTGGTTTCGGATTGAGATATTGTTAGGACGAGAGAACTACGGTGAAGAAGAGCTCACTTTTTTATGTTTCTTACCTCTTTTATGGGAGTTCTAACGTGGAGACATGAGAACGGGATGAGATTGCATCTGGCAGGCGCCAACCGAAGTATTTGAATCCGGCTAAATACATCGGTCAGTGATAGCTGCGACACACTAATTAAAGTAATATCGGACTAAGACTGATAGATGTTATTTGTATAATATGTATGTTTTTATACTTTTTGAATAAAATGTCTACGTCAGATCAACTGTGAGTATCTTCATTCTTTCATTACTTTTTGTCATTCATCTGTTTCACACATACACACATATTTGTCTTCGGGTATAACCTTCAAGCATTAATAGTTATGGTATGTCAACACGTCTTATAATTATGTTTTAACAATCATTTGATTTGTTCTAATTAGGTTTAATTTTCAATTTTTTCACTCATCTATTACTTTCATCCACTATCTCCGCACATATTTTCTGTTGTTTCTATCACTCTAGTTTTTGTTGCGCTCTATAAATCTCTGTCGCTTTATTTGTTATTCCCCCGCCACTCCTTCTGCCCGTCTATTTATTAACAATCAACAGAAATAAAAAAAAAAAACTATACAACTATTTGAGCAAGACATTCTCATCGGAATTATTGTAGGAATTTAGTATATGGAATAAAATCGTTGATAATAACCGTAAAACATGCATTAAGTATTGACTGGTAGCATGGTCTTTTTTAATACATAAGTGGCCCCGAGTGTTTCTTTTCTTATAATGTCGTTTCAGAAATGGGAGAATTTGACTTCGTTCTATTAATTATAGTGATATAAGTTTCCTGTATCAAATTGTGTAAATGGATTTTGTTATGAATTTCTTTTGTAATAAACTATTTTGTCCTGAATCTCTTTGGGCCATTCTGTGTTCTTAACTACTAGGTACTCCTTTAAGAAAGTTATGCTCTTTCCTAAAACACTTTAAATCCGTTTTTCTATATTAATTACATTTAAACTATATTTACAAGACACAGGACACTATTTCAGAGTTTTCTAAAACTTAATTTTCTTTCGACTAAATTTGGCATCAAAGCCGGGACGTGAGACAGTAATAAGAATAGAAAGTAGTATTTTGATATGAGAATAGCAAAGAATATATATAAATATATATATATATATATATATATGTTTGTGTGTGTGTGTGTGTGTGTGTGTGTGTGTGGGTGTGTGTGGGTGTCACAGTGCACAGGGGAAAATGACAAAATATATAAGCAAAATACCAAACAAAAAGGCCATGAAAATTCTCTCACTTGTGCACTGTAACTTTGCAGGCCCGGTATGCCCGACGGGATTAAACAATTTAAGGTATGTTTTGAACTTTTTGATGATCATTCAGAATTAATTATAGTTTTCTTTTCTAAAAAACAAATCCGGCACTATCCTCGCCACTAAGAAATATTTAGCTGATATTGCCCCGTACGGCTCGGTAAAATGTATTCGCTCAGGCAATGGGACTGAATTTACTAGTAAAAACTTTGAACTTCTATTAACCACCGTATTAAAATCGGCACAATATTCCTCATTTCAAAATGACATCGCTGAAAGAGCATGGCGGACCCTTTTTGAAATGGCAAGATGTCTACTTATCGAATCAAAATTAGCGTATAGTTTATGGATGTACGCTTTAATGGCAGCGACATGTATTAGAAATAGATCGTTCCATAGAAGATTGGGAAAAATCCCCGTATGAAGCGTTTTGCGGTGTAAAACCAAAATTGAACCGAATGCAAATATTTGGTTCAAATTGCTTTGTATTTATAGAAAACACCCGTAAACTAAATATTAAAAGCGGAAAAGGTATTTTCGTAGGTTACGATTAAAAGCAGTCCAGCATATTTAATCTACTTTCCATACCAAAATGTTATAAAAAGGTCAGATGTGTAAAATTCAATGATACATTGAATTTAAAAAATGACGAACCAGTGGACGGAAAACGCGAGGAAATATTACCTAGTGTCTTAATCGATCACAATGAAAATATTAATACTGACAACAATTGCAGTAAAATTACTGACGTAAATATTTACCCGATACGTCGATACCCGATAAGGGAGCGAAAAAGACCAGACTTCTTAAAAATTGAAAAGATACAAAACTACGCAGTTGATTACTGTTACTAATTGAAAAGCGCACCAGAATGTTATAATGAGGCAGTTAATTCAGAAAATCACCAAGAATGGAAAAAAGCTATGAAATCCGAATTGAAAGCTTTATCTGAAAATAATACATACGAAATGGTGGAAAAACAAAAAGATAATAAATTTTCTATAAAAAAAGGGTTTTCTGAAAAAAAAAAAAACCACAGCCCCTGGCAGTGAAACTTTTAAAGTAAGATCTGTTGCAAAAGGTTTTTCACAAATTCCTTGAGTGGAATATTTTGGCAACATTTTCACCAACGACAAATTTAACGACAATTAGAATTTTATTACAAATTACCGCTCAATACAATTTAAAAATACATCAAATGGACGTAAAAAATGTTTATTTAAATGCTCCGATTTACTGTGAAATCTATATTTACCCTCCAGAGGGATTTAAAATGAAAAATAAAATTTCCTGTGGAAACTGAATAAATCGCTATACGGACTAAAACAAAGCGTCACAATTGGTATTTAAGCACTCCATAATTATTTAATAGAACAACAATTCAAGCAATGTCCCGTATGCGCGTACATGTATACTAAAAGGTAATAAATAGTTGATTTTAGTTTTTTGGGTTGACGATATATTATTCGCCTCAAATTGTGACAACACTTTAAAAGATGTTAAAAATATATTAAATAAAAAATTTTAAATGCCCGATCTTGGACAGTTGTCATGGTTCCTCAGTATAAAGTTTACCTGTGAAAATGAAACTATAACAATGAACCAATCATGGTACATTGAAACAATTCTGCTCAAGTTCGGAATGCAAGATTGCAAACCACCTACAACTCCCGTTGAGATGGATATAAATAAAGATATAAAAACCGAAACTAAATTAATAGACAATCGATTATACAGAGAAATCAATGGAAGTCTTGTCTATTTGATGGCCGCCAATAGGTTTGATATATGTTACACTGTAACAAAGCTGTCTCAAAACTTATCAGAACCAACAATTAAGGACCTTACTCGTGCAAAACAAGTCCATCGTTATCTAAAATGAACTAAGAAACAATCTTTAATATTTAAAAAGTCGACATCTTCTAAATTTAGAAGGATTTTCAGATTCAGATTGGGGTAACTCTGAGGATAGAAGAAGTATAACGGGATATGTTTTAGATAGTCAAAGACCGGACCTATGGTCTCCTGGAAAACTAAAAAAACAACTAATTGTTGCCCTTTCTACTTGTGAAGCAGAATTTGTGGCCCTAACCCATTCGGCGCAAGAGGCAATTTTTCTAAGCACCCTTCTAAAAGCTATTTTAAAACCAGATCTATGTAAAAAAAAACCCTATCGTATTTCATTGTGACAACCAGAGTAGTATCTTAGCAAATAATTCTAGGATTCATCAAAGGTTGAAGCATATTGATATCATATATCATTTCATAATGGATTAAATAAGTAAACATTCTATTGTTACGTAACATCTGAAATAAAGACAAATCCGCCCAAATACCCCCAAAACGAAGAAACAAAAAATGTTATTTTATTTGTTCATTTATTTGTTTATTTTTATTTTATTTTTTTCTTTTCTCAAGTCAAACCAAACTGAATCTGAAAGGATTTTTCCATTATATATAAAAAAAGATGTGTTAAAATGTTTTTGACTCATATTTGATTGGTGTCCACCGCACCAAAGTGTGACACAATGTCGGGAGGTGGAAAACAGGAATGATCCCCTAAAGGAGAGGCACTCTTGCCTACACAAAATTACCTGGGCACCCCGTCGGCATTCCCCGGTAAGTGGGGCAAGTTTATTGTATGCCTCAGGCGGCATGCAATAAACTTGCCCCACCTGAAACCCGGTTGACAAGGCCTGGGAAGGTGTACCTCATTCCAACAGGTACTGGCCGGTTCCCAGCCCCGCACCTATCTGGCCGAGTGTCAAGAACGGATCCATGTCGAGTACTCTACCCAGTCTCCCTGCAGCCAAAGCCGCTAGGAGACTCAACCTGATCACGAATAATGGGGGCTATGACTCCAATGATTGCGACGATCGTTTTCATAACCACGGTTATAAAAATCAACCAATCAGAAGCTTAAAAAGTTACTATAAAAAATGTCGAATTTTGGATTCAATCAGTTTGCCGTTGCCTCTGTCACGGGCTTCATTGATTCTTCGCCGCCATCTTTGTCAGTAGGAATTACTTAACACCCAAGATCGGGACTACATTGATTCTTCGCCGATTTGATTTACTGCCGCCATTTTTTTTCAACATATTGTCTACACACACACACACACACACACACACACACACACACACACACACACACACACACACACACACACACACACACATACACACACACATATATATATGACTAAAATATATTATATATATATATATATATATATATATTTGATGTGTGTGTGCTGGGGCGTCCAGCGTTTCTTAGTCGTAAAATACGCTTAAATGTAATATTTTAATTTAAGCACGTTCGGTATTTATTATTATAGATCTAATTGGTTATCGATTATTGTATTGTATCCAATATATAATAGTGATTTCCAAAGTTTTTTTTTTAAATATGACTTGGCTGGTATTATCTAAACGAAACCAAAACGTTTAGCTAACTGTATTCGCTACCATCTAAGTTAACATACCCAACATATCGTAGTGATTTCAAAGAGTTTTTTTTTTAATATGGCTCAGCTAGAATCGAAATCAAAACACTTAGCTCTCTATCGATGTTCGCTACCATCTGAGCTAACAACACAATTATATCAAACTTGAGAAATCTATGCAGTAAAACGTATAAATGAATATCTGCGCATGCGTAGAGCACTATGACCCATTCTCCGGCCAAATATGAAATCAGTTTTGTTCCACAAGTCGGAATACCTTATATATCAAGTTTCAAGTTTGTAGACTAATAATTGACAGGGTAGTTTAGTAGAGACCGCTTCGCAGACAAGATCACTTTCAAAATAGGCGACTATCAACACAAACCATAACTAAACATAAGTTTCGCTTTTATTTGGGTACATCAGTAGAACATACCCGAACTCAGAATTCGGAACCCAACAAACAATCATACAGACAAAAGCGTCACAACTAATAGTATGGATATATGCGTGCACGTATATAATAATGAGCGCAATACACGATTTTACACTCACAGGCACACACACACCCATGCACACACACACACACACACACACACACACACACACACACGCACACACACACACACGCACACACACACACACGCACACACACATCTGTTGACAAATATAGATCCTAAAAATCGGCATGTGCATTAAAATGTTCCATATGTGCCCATTTAAAAAAATAGTCCTATCTGCAACACGAGCCAAGGCCAATTCCTTACTCCTCACAAACAACAAATCAGGAACCTTATCGAATTACTTAAACAACACACGCGCGCGCGTTCGCGCGCACGCACGCACGCAAACATATTTCATTTATCTCTTGATATATATATATATATATATATATATATATATATATATGAGAGCAAATATTTAATAAAACATGTTAAAAAACACTTTGGAAAAGAGTTAAAAACATATTTAATCTGAAAAGGAAACACTTAATAAGTTGATAGTCCGTAACCCGCGGAGTTTCGAAGAAATACTTTCCTTTTCATCAAAGGGTACGAATTTGCAAAATGCGGGATCGGATTTTGCGTACAAAAGTATTCGATGAAACTGCAAGTAAGTCAAAGAACTTACTTGATAACACAAATGAAGTAGAGGGAATATGGTGAAGAAAAAGGTGATTTCACGTGAATGGATAGCCTGGTGAAAGGTAAAGTATCCAACAATGGTAAAATCCAAAAATGTAAATCCAAGAAAGTTAATTTAATTTTCTATTCGCACAAGTAAAATCCAAAGAAATCACGTAATTGGAAGATGGTCCAAAATAATCCAAAAGGGCGAATTCCTTGGAATAATTCACAAATATGTACAAGGAAAATGGGAAAAAATTCCAATAATATTAATAAAATAAAAAAAAGATATGCTTTTAACACGGCTGCCAAGAACAAAGTGTAATTAAAAAAAAATCAGTAAAGAAGGAGAAGAAGAAGAAGCGCGCGCGCGAGAGAGAGAGAGAGAGGAAAGATTAAATGGTGATAGAATGAATTTTATTATATGATAGAATTTTATTTTATTATATATATATATATATATATATATATAAAACTACTTCATTTAATCACATAAAATTAATATACGAAAGTATAAATTTATGCGTAAACTTTAAGTATTTACTTCAAAAGTGCTCAATATGTAGGTAGAGCTAGTTACTAAGTTATAAAATATATATGGCGATTAAGCTACACTGAATATTCCGCGTTTCATCCACTCTAGGACTCTTCGGGCTTATGCGCAAATTTTGTGGTTGTCTGTCGTTTTTATATACGCACCTTCTATTGAGATTTTAGTTAGCTAATCAGCTTTCTAGTATCCACCGCGGCTTTCCTATCAGCCAATGAACATACACTAATCGGACAAAGGCCTATTTGACCTCTGGTTGACCTGTTCCTTTGTGTGTGGTCTATTTAGCCTGGATATCTAGTTTCTTGACCTGTTTTAAATCTAGGTTAGGGTTTTTTATGTTAGTTTATATATAAATATATATATATGTACATAAATATATGCACATATATATATATATATATATATACATACATATATGTGAGATCGTTTATGTATATTCATGTTTATTTAATTTATTTATTTGTTTATTTTCTATTGTTTTTGTTAGTTTTAAAACTATTTTGTATCGCTATCCTAGAGTAAATTTTATCTGGTGAACACAGTTGTTCGCTATTTCTCTTCTACAGTTTAAGTGATGCTAGGGTTCTTTAAAGTACACGATAGCAAATTTTTCATGAAGGCATAATCTGCATGGGTCGTTTTGGTCTCTACACGTGGTAGCTTGTTTTATTATTTTCCATTCGACTACCGGCGAATGTCCGTTTTCCTTGAGTTCCCAGTATATAGTTATTGGTGTTTTGTTGCTTGTATTTGATATCGATATTTTTTGTATCCACCATAACAATAACCAATGGATAAAAACTAAAATGACAAATTCGTTTTATTTGGCGATGGGGACCAGGGATTCTGCAGAGGCATCAGATCTTGTGGGATTATTCATTCTATATACCTTCACAAGCATATTTGATACTACAGATATCGGCCTATATAGAGATGACGGACTAGCTATAATAAAAGACTCCAACAAAGTCAAGGGAGATAACTTTAAGAAAATCATACACAAGGAAATGAAAAAATTAGGCCTAAAAGCAGACGTATCAGCTAACATAAAAATAACAAACATCCTAGACGTCACGTTAAATTTAGATAAAAACACATATGAACCCTACTTAAAAGATAACGCTACTCGAATATATGAAAACTCCAAAAAGTCCAATCACCCACCATACATTATAAAACAGATTCCTAACTCGATCGTAAGTAGACTCAGTAATAACTCAAGCGATGAAAATGCATTCAACAGGTCAACCAATATCTATGAAACAGCCCTAAAAATAGTGGATTCAAAAATATTGATATCAAATATAAGCAACAAAACACCAATAACTATAATAAAATTAAAAATAGAAGAAAAAACTATAATTTGGTATACAGCCCCATACAAACAAATGTTAAAGACCAAACTTGGCAAGAAATTTCTAGATCTTATTGAAAAACACTTTCCCGCAACCAATTCGTTCAACTTCTACATGGTCGGTTCAGCAACGTGCGTTCGGACATTTCAATGGAGAAGAAGTGAGCCTTTCTTTTTACTAATGCTGGGTGTTGTTGTCGAAGTTTCTGATGCATTTCGTCCATTTGTTGACTATACTTCTCGCCGTAATAGTTTCTTCTGCATTAAAAAAAGCTGTAATGGATGAGACCGGTTGCAGACCACCAAACGGGAAGTATTCTAAGTTTTACCTTAACCATATTTCTTTTCATGCTCGCATTTTTTATAATATATATATATATATATATATGTGTGTGTGTGTGTATATGTGTGTGTGTATATATATATATATATATGTATATATATAGTTCAGAATAAAGTTATCCAATAGATCTACTGGTGTACACACCCAGTGACACCTGGTCTTTAAAAATATTGGCTGTAATCTATATATCTATAAAAGTGAACGTGTCTGTCTGTCTGTCTGTGTGTCTGTCTGTCTGTGTACATTTCCCTACGCAATAACTCTGTCAATTTTTAGTCTATAGACTCGAAATTTGAAATACCGGGTACTAAGATTTGGGAAAATTGATGTGACGGGTGTCAGCCAGACATTTGGCTGTTAAGGGGTCAAATTTCAACGATTTGACCTTTAAGAACTCTACCAAACTCCTCCGACAATTTTGGGTCTAGGCACTTGAAATTTTAGATATAGGTTCCTTGAACCTGGATCTAACTTAATAAAGTGATTTGAGCCCGAAACTATAAATTTTAAGGGGTCATAATAGGGGTCAAATTAAAATAAAAATTTACTCTTTTTTTTTTTTTGCTCAGCATACACCTCCAAACACCCGGGCAACGCCGGGCTGAAATGCTAGTATTTTATAAAGACAATTCCAGCTAAATAAAAATTCTCAATATACCAGATAGAGCAAATAAATATTTTCATTTCATTTCTTTATATTTTACTTTGCTTTGCCTGTCTACAGAAACCGTTTTTATTTTATTCACTAATTGAAATTATTTGGAGTGGACTTTGAATTATAATTATATAAAAATATTAAATACATAAATAATTATATGAGTATTAAAAAAAAAACTTCACCGGACTTATATAATAATTTATTTACCGGACTCATGATCTAAACAAAGAGGAAACCAGGGAATCATACCTACTTTGGTTTGTTATCCTGTGCCGTGGATTATTTAAAATACACATTGGATCCGATTACCTCACTACTACCAAGGATTTTCACATCAGATTTTACCATGCAACTTGGATATGAATCCTTTTCATTAATTTCCCTTAGTCTATGAAATTTTAAAACTTTAAAACTTTTAATTATAGTTTTCTATGTTTATTGTTTTTATTTTATAGAAATTCAGGTGTAAACCTTTATAATATTTGCAGAGATTTTCTCTTCTGAAGAGATGGTAGACGTTGAAAACCCATAGGTTAAAGAGATATTCTAATGGAAATGTATTATTTGTCTTACATATAATAAGAAAAAAAAATCTTTATTTGAAATTTAACCATTTCACGTCATGGATTTTAAATTTGAATTACTAAAAATTGATATATATATATATATATATATATATATATATATGTGTGTGTGTGTGTGTGTGTGTGTGTAACTTGTATTCCTCATCTTATATATATATATATATATATACATATATATATTATTATTATTATTATTATTATTATTATTATTATTAAATGAAAGATGAGGAATAAAAGTTATATAATAGACAATAGCCGAATCCCAAAAGACATTCTCTACGGTGAATTCACTATTGGCAAAATGAAAATCAGTCATCCATACTTCCGCTGAGTCGATGTGTACAAACGCAACAGGAAACCATTTATCCTACAAGCTGGAAGGACAAACACAAAGTCCACAACATCTGGAGACAAGCATTAATCAATGACCTGACCACTTGTGAAAGGTCCATCACAAAACAAGTGGAGACCAAAATACTATTCAGGAAGGCCAGTCAACAAAATTCAACAGACTACCAACACTACGCACCAAACTTCACCTGCGATGTCTGCAACCGACAATATAGATATATATATATTGGTTCTTCTTCTCTCTCCGGCAGGAGATGGTGTTCAACCACTTTCTACACCAATAGTCTTCTTGCATAATTCACAAGAAATTTATAGGGTCTCGGAAATGTGTAAAGAACCAGATCTATTTTGACTATGTAGACTCCTTATCTCGGAAAAAAAAATTACACGTGCTATGTTTTTGAATTGTTTTTTAGATGAGGTTAAATTAATTGTATTATTTGGATTCTTTGGGCTATTGTTCTCATCTTCACTCTACTTATTATAATATTTAAGTTGATGTAAATCCGGACCTTCTTTCCACTGCAAGGGTAGGTGGCGTAGTGGATAAAGTATTTGGTAAAAGTTCAGTTGTAAGTTGTATTCTTCTGGGAGTTGTAGGTTCAATTCTCTGTGTGTGCGACACTCAAAATATAATTGCAAATGACGTTCATGGAATAAGAGCATGCTATCCCCCGTGGATTAAATAAAAGGTTCCGTTTGAAATTCCGTGCAGATTTACGAATTTGACAGAAGAATACTTGTGAGTTCGACAAAGAGATTCTCGAGTTTGACAATATACACGGGAAGAAAGTCGGAGGTTACATCGACCGAAATGTTGTTAAAATAATACTCAGGACGGGAACAGTAGTCGGAACAAAGCAAACAATACGACTAATGCAGGAATTCTAGCTAGACGGCTAGAAGTTTTATCTTCGGATAAAGGTCAGGTGCAGTAAAGGTCACTGGATGAATTCGGAAGAGGTATACTGTTTTATTTTTAATGTTACGCTTTATCACATGTTATTCTCTCTTTTAACGTTGTTTTTTAACATTCGCCCGTTTATATCTACTTTCGTCCTTCTTCTCTCTCTTCTCTCTCTCTTTTTAGTCTCCCTCTCCCTCCCCCCTCTCTCTCTTAATATACCAATGTAAAAAGCTGGCTTCACTTTGACGTGAAGTTGTCACGTGACCAGTGACGAAGTAATCACGTCACAGGGCAATCGTGCGAAAGGGTGCACATGTCAGAAATTTCGTCCTACCGACTGCAATTAACTTTTCATCCGTATGTCATTCAACCCCCTTCTCAATTTATCACGACCCAGGCAAAAGTGAAACCTAGGAGATTTTGTCCAACAAGGATAGTATGTACACAACATAGCCGTATACTTTTATATATATATATATATATATATATATATATATATATATACATACATATATATATATATATGTATATATATATACATATATATATATATATATATATGTATATATAACTACTTCATTTATTCGCATAAATTTAATATATGAAAGTATTTAAGTATTTACTTCAAAAGTGCTCAATACGTAGGTAGAGCTAGTTAGTAATTTATAAAATATATTATGCGCATAAGCCTGACGAATCCTATAGTTGGATGAAACGCAGAATATTCAGTGTAGCTTAATCGCCATATATATTTTATAAATTACTATATATATATATATATATATATATATATATATATATACATACATATATATGTATATATATACATACATATATATACATACATATATATACATACATACATATATATACATACATATATATATACATATATATATATATATATATATATATATAAGTAGCTTCCGCTCCAATAGATAATCTATATAGATAAAAAGAAAATGCCCACAGTTGCATAATTCCGACACGAAAGATCTAGCTTTATCCATAAGACCCTTCTCTGTTAGAATTACGAAGGATCCGATAGATGCATTACGTATTCCTTCGGTAGAGGGTTTCGTTCATTGGCGTCACCTGAGGCGTCTCTACCAATGAATGCCCGTTGCAATAGTAGCTGTCACAAAAAAAACAACAAACAAACAAACAACAACAGCATAATCTCCTTGTCACAATTGTTCTCGTCAGATCACCGAAATTAAACAATAAGTTTGATCAGTACCAAATAGGCGCAGTCGTAGAGATTGGCGGATTAGTGGCGGAAGATGTAGCATAGTTGAGGAAAAGGAATGACTATAATCATATTAACGTGGTCGAATAAGATGCTGTTCTGAAAGGCCACAATTTAGCTATACAATTGAGATTGGGAGAAATCGAAATAAGAACCGATTCATCACATGTGAGTAGAAAGAACATTATATTTTGTGCGGAAAGTTGATCCATATCTTAAGCAAGAAGTTCAGAAGATGGTTAAGAATTGCGTTCGATATAAATCAATTGATCCCTTCCCAAATATACATAATCCAGGGGAAATTGGAACTCCGGAGAATTGAACAAGATTAGTTATTGATATAACACACTATCATGAGGAAACATATTTGTCAATGATTGACAGTATGGGGGGGATTATCATGCGAAATCGGCATCTGCAGTTGCAAATACATTTGAAGAAGTGATGCTTGAACGAGGTCCAGTATGAAGGTGATAATGGACAATGCCCTGGTTTTAGCTCAGAAATTTCCAAGACGATGAAAAAAAAATAGAATATGTAAAACATGGAACATGAAAAGCTATTATCGGGTAGCTTATAATTGCCGAGAAGAAATGGAGCAACTTCATTCAACGGTGAAAGCAATAGGCTGAGGTAGGAGGAATATCACTAAAGGGGCTACATTCTGGTGCAAGGTCGGACAGAGAGGGGACACTGTTACATAGATCAGTTTTTCATTTTGAATGGAGGCACCCAGGAGATAAATCATTTTGAATCGAGGCACCCAAGAGATAAATCATTTTGAATGGAGGCACCCATGAGATAAACCCGCAGAGAGCGGTGGGTGCGGAGCATCTGAAATCCAAATAAGAGTAGAGGTTTAGATGAAACGACCGAATGCACGATGTGCGATGCAATGGGGGAAAAGGAGTAATTACTGGAGTACAATCCCTTAACAACTTGAGTGTCGATGGAATTCCACGACATATTTTAGATTTAAGGCGCTTGGTCCATGTAGAAAATAAGGATGATGGGCTGAGAGACAATGAAGGGAACAAGTGGCAATGCAAAGACCGCAAAGAGATCGTCCTGTGCCAATCTGAGCACGGGATTATGCAATGTGAAATGATCTGTGATGGTCATAGGGATGTAGGGTCTAAAATGTAAAATAACAAATCACTCACAATCAACAGCACGTGAGGTTGTGGATTCGTTATATAGACACGACACTGATTTGTATATGTGGGAGAAAAAAAGATTATGAAATCGTCGATTATTCAATGATTTCATAATTTTTTTTCTCCAATGTGTCGGATTTTTGACATCTGAGTGTGAGCAGAAACGTTGATAGTTGGTGGTGTAGATTATAGAAGGATGTTAGTTCGAATTGAAAAGTTGGTGTAAAGAAGTTCAAGTACTTTTTTTCATATCAAAGAACAACGATAGACATAAACGTAAAGGTACACCGGCAGAATTTGTAATTTATTTATATTTGTATATTTGTATTTATTTTTTTACACAACGTCTCATTTAAAAAATATTGTCAATGTTTTTTTTTTCGCGCAAATATATACTTGAAATTAAAAATTAATTTTTGTTTTCAGCGTGAATAAAAAAAAGCTCCTTGAAGGAACACAATACAAACAAAGCGATTAAAACCCGCGGTAAAATATACATATGTGTCAAACCAATTATTTTCTTTTTTGTTGATTGACAATCGAGCATTTATTTTATTAAATTGATTACCATTTTATATTTTTCCGTTCGAACCCCAAACATGAATACATCCTTTTTAGTTATATAAATTACTTATATATATATATATATATATATATATATATATATATATATATATATATATATATATATATATATATATATATATATTCCTCTGATGATATGAGCCATTGTTGAAAATCCATGGATTAAGGAAATTAATATAACCCCTTCTATATATTCCTTTTATCAAGCAATAAATTCTTAAATCGAATATATGTCTCTATATGTTTTTTTTTTTCAGAATTTAAATTTAAAGCACAAAACTTATATATTGCTCTATTCTTAAATATTGAGCTTTTCCTTTTTGGCTAGGATCACCTTGAAAGTATTACTTCAAGTAATATCTATCAGGATTTTTCATCTGAATTCTATCAGCGTCTTATATATATAATTATTTTTTACTATAATAATTAAATACCTACAGGCACTCGTGTTTCATCCCTTCGGGAATCTTCAGTGCAGGGTGTCACGATTAATACCAGTCCAACCATTTGAACCCTGCACAACGAGGCATCTCTGACTATATATCCAGATGAATATTTTCGAGAGGTGATGAAACCAATGAAGTTTTGACAGGTTCATGCAAGAGTACCTAATACTGAAGTAGGATAAAATATACTTTCAATTTAATTTACACAAGCATTAATATGTCGCTACATATTTATGATCATGTTTCGGTAAGTCAGTTACAAGTAACAACAGACCTCGCCAGGCGATATGGCTTATACAAAAGTTAAGTCCATAATGAAAATTTTAGTTTTCCGGAAGAAAATTTATCAGGAGGTCAAATTACATGGTATTAAAAAAAAGAAGAAAATATAACGGCATTTAATGCGTGAAAAAGAATTATATATATATATATATATATATATATATATATATATATATATATATATATATATATATATGTATGTATATATGTATATATATAAATATATATGCCGATCCACAAAGATATTTATTCTTTGGACCATTTATAATTTGCACTTGCACTTGGACTACTATAAACATTGATATTTTATTTCTACTACGTTCTCGGATTTACTTGATATTGAACTCAACAACAATGGGATCACACATTCCTTCTTTCTTTGTTACATTAGGCTACATTTCACTTTCACACTAGTATGATCCTTTTCGTACTTAGTTGTTTTAAATACGTTACAGGCAAAACTTCTTTATGCATTTTGCTAATTCCTCTTCTCTGACGAGAAAGAAATTATTTCGTCGAAACTCCGCGGATTAAGAACTTTCTCCATTTATTTGTATTTTGTTTCCGAATAATAAATGTGTGTTAACTCTTGCTTGAGTGTTTCTCAACATACTTTATTAAACCTATATATATATATATATATATATATATATATATATATATATATATATATATATATATATATATATATATTAAAGACGTGTTAAAATAGCAAGTAACGTGAGAACGTGATGTTCTCGGAATAATAAATACGTCATAAATAGTTGCGAAACAAAAAAAAAAAAAAAGAAATAAGAAAACCTCACTCACAAGGGGGACGCTCGTTACCCAATTAAGTCGTCTCTTAGTGATAGTCCTATGAAAGAGAGAGGGATGCCCACGGGTGAGCGCCTGGCTAAATATCGCAGCCTTTTGATGGTGACGTTGTTAAAAAAAAGTTTGGAATGAATATTTGATGACTGACGGGGTTGTTGAAGTGTTTTAATCCATCAAAGAAACAATTTCAACTTTTAACACTGTGCTTTCTCTTTTCATCCGTTTCTTTCAAAGGACATTCTGCTTCTAATTACGGTGTTGGTCGATAGCGTGCAATGCATCAAGGCGATTTGCGTACATATTTTGTCTTGTTTTACTTTACTATTCCATGCAAATTCCCAGAAAGAACAAGCAAAATGTTACACATGTTTCACCCCGATTTTTGCCTTAGCTCCCCTCTGAAGGGGAGGTGTAAACGTGCCACAAAATAGAACCAAATAAAATAAATGGGTTGTTTTAATGCAATTATATATGATAAAATTTAAATCCTACCTCGTATTTTTCACTTCTCCCATGATTGACCGTGGCACCTATAATTAATGATTTACAACTACAATAATGCAAAAAATCATCCATTTGAGGAGAGGACACTTTATTGAGATGTTGGTGTTGCCTTCCTGTCTGCCAGCAGTAGAGGGACGATCTTAAGCTACAAATCTTTAGCCCCTTAGTGTATCGTCTAACGCCATCTCTACCCGTCCAATTTGCTCTGTGACTTCCAGTCATCCCTACGTCTTTCATCTCGCCACTGCCGTCCGATTTTGGCTACCAAGTTGGGGTGGCATTTAAATACATACTCGCTGATCACGTGACCATAATATTCTGCGTAAGTGTGACCACCATTCATCCGTTATATACTAGTATCATACTAATTACTATCTAACAAATAACTGTGGCACCTGGCCTACCTCTCTCATCCCTTCTCTCTTTACATCATATGGTGCCAGATCCGTTTATGATTACCATCCAGGTTTGTGTTCGTTGCTTACTCCAAAGTATACTTCATCCATTCGCGATCACACCGTTACACAGCAAAGACGCGACCACCAGTCATAGTTTCCAAGTCAGCTTTACCTGTCGTGAACGACGTCCTTAGTTGATCACTACTGTTCTTGCACCATCCCAGCAGCGGTGTTTGTGTTATTGTCTTGTGAATCAATTCAGTTAGTGGACGAAGAAGGACATGCCCAAAACCACCAGAGCCTACTGATAAGAAGTGCTTTCTCAAGTCTAGGAAGCTTACATCGAACGTGGATTGTGGCGTTTCAAGTTGGAGATTCGAATCTTGAGAATGCACCGAAGACATGGAATATTTCCAGCGTTTTAAATGTCAGTTACTCGCAGATGAGATTGCTCAATTTTCAATTAACTAATAATAAACATTACGAAAGCATTGAAAATCTGCACGTATTATACATTTAAAATAATAACCGCCTTCAGAAAACACTATGTTCTCTTTGTCAGAGATATCACTTATGATTAGGGCTGTGACAACAGCATATTCTTTTCATTGTGTTGACTCTCAAGTATATATCCGACACAGTAAGACGAAGTCAATCAACCTAGGACCACGTCAGTCTACATAAAAACATATAAGATATTAACGAATATATACTCAAGAGTCAAAACAATGAAAACAATATGCTGTTGTCACAGCCCTACGCATGATGCCTGACGAAATAGAAGGGAGGAAGTGTTACGTGTCGAAAGTAAATTCACGGTTAACTTTTTACTATCCAAAAACGTATGTCACGTGACATTATCAATGAAGTTGGCACTTGGTCTTCAGCTCCTATCGAAGTTAAATGAGGGGAGGCGTATACTAAATGCAGATGGATAAATTACGTCACACTTTATCCCTTTCGTAAATCGTTCCTCAACAAATGCAATAATAACACAAATATAAAAAAAATCTAGTGATCGGTATCATTTTAACAATATTGATAAAATCACCATTTCGTTAGAGTTGCCCTTATATTTATGTACCATATGTAATTTATTTATTCATTATATGAAATTTTTGGTGTGTCATATGTAATATGATTATGTACCACATGTAATATATTCATGTAACACATAATATATTCATGTACTATATGTAATATATATTCATGTGCCACATGTAATATGTTTATATAGGATGTATGTAATATGTTTACGTATCATATGTAATATGTTTATACACCATATGTAATATGTTTATATATGTAACATGTTTATAAATTGTATGTAATGTTTATATATCATATGTAATATGTTTACATATCATATGTAATATGTTTATATATTATATGTAATATGTTTATATGTTATATGTAATGTTTATATATTATATGTAATATCTTTATATATTATATGTAATATCTTTATATATCATATACAATAGGTTTATATATTATATATTATATCTTTATATATTATATGCAATATGTCTATATATTATATGTAATATATGTATATAGTATATGTAATATGTTTATATATTACTAGCAAAAGTACCCGTCGTTGACTGGGTTCAAAATCAGCCTACAGAAAATGGACTCTGATTTATGAAATTACTAATGAGGGGTACCCGGCGTTGCCCGGGTGTTTGGAGGTGTGTGTGGAAACTCCGGGGGTTGGGGGGGTTAAAAAGTTTTGGTAGGTAAGTATAAGGATCGAACCCGAACCGCTGAGGCAAAGTTGTAAATTAAAGTGTGAAAAAAAAAAGAGCGCGAGGATTTTAACCATTGGGCCACCGCGAGATTCTAACGGAAACACGTTTGAATTTATTTAATTACTTGGATTTGGCAGGTGCACGTTTTAATGACTTAATGAGGTCAAGTTTGACTGCGGGATAGTATTTCATTTACTGCGGGAACGGTTTTTATATTGTTATTTTCCCAAGATGTTATATAGGAAAAAGACTAACCCACATGCGGCGAGCGACAAATGTTGAATATTTATCTTCCCGAAATCGAGCAAATTAAATAGACAGGCGAGCTTCGTTGTTAACTGTGAGATATTACGATTTATATGTGATATAAAAAAGTTTTAAAAAGTTGTGAACCGACCGACCGCTTCTCTGAAAGAAGCCTTTTGTAGACACACAGAAAAAGCGAACACACATAATACATACATACATAAATTTTCGCTTTTATATTTATAGATGATAGGTTATGAAAAGGAAGGGTTGTAATGAGATAGCTTCGAATTTGGGGGTATCAAAACCAAAGAAAAATATGATGAAAGTAAAAATAAAATGATAAACCCCATAATTTATTATACCATACCTGTTCACACTGAAACACTTATCACAATATTCTGTGGATCTATATTAAAAAACCTTGTTAAACTTTGTGACATATTTCCATTCTATGGAGGTCAGGCGCGAACGAACACCCCATAATTTTATTATACCATATTTCTTCAAACTGAAACATAATTATCAAAGTATACTTACGGAAAAGAAAGTCTTTATTAAAGTTTGTGCCTATTTCCATTCTATGGAGGTAAGGCGCGAACGCAGACCCCACAATTTTATTATGCAATCCCTGTTTAAGTTAAAACATACTTATCAAAGTATTATGTACATCTATATCAAAAATACTTGTAAACGTTTTTTTTTTACTTTTTAATTTTTTATTTCCATACTTTGTGGCACAGGCCCGAACGCAGACCCCACAATTTTAATGAACCACCGTTCAGCCAGATCAAGCATACCCATTCCTGTGTCTTGATACACATTCTATCATTATATGGAATCAGTTTTTTTAAATAGTCAACCATATAGGAGCCTATTCGTGACCAGACACACACACACAACCCCCCCCACACACCCACACACATACACACACAGATATTCAGCTTTATATTATAGATATATGATATTTTTATATATCATATGTAATATGTTTATATATTATATGTAGTGTGTTTATATATTATATGTAATATGTTTATATATTATATGTAATATGTTTGTATATTGTATGTAATGTGTTTATATATTATATGTAATATTTTTATATATTGTATGTGATGTTTATATATTATATGTAATGTGTTTATATATCATATGCAATAGATTTATATACTATATGTAATATGTTTATATATTATATGTAATGCGTTTATATATTATATGTAATATGTTTATATATTATATGTAATATGTTTATATAGCATATGTAATATTTTTATATATCATATGTAATATATTTATATATTATATGCAATATGTTTATATATCATATATAATATGTTTATATATCATATGTAATATGTTATTTATTATATGTAATATGTTTATATATCATATGTAATATGTTTATATATTATATGTAATATCTTTATATATTATGTGTGAAAGGTTGTTTTTTTACACAGGTATCACCTTTTATCAAGGCCCGGGGGCCATTCGAATATAAAGGTTAATTGGTATTAGTCAATATGATTATAGCGTAGTAAACATAAGTAGTGGAAATTTTGTAAATTTGATAACTTAGAGGGGCGGTTAATCAAGAACTTGTTTAGGTTAGACTTGAATACAATCAGATTGTAGTCATCTGGAAAGCAGACACTTGGAAGAGAGTTCCACAGCCGTGCAGTTCTAAGAAAGAAGATTTGTTCATGGAATGCACATTTAGGTTTAGGCACACATAAAGAGTGTGGAAATTATTGATAGTGGTTTTTGATAGACGGGTGTTTTTCGTGAAAATTTGTCGAGGCGCATACATTCAAGCTCAGATGAGCACTTGCCATGAAAATAACGATAAAGAAGAGACAGGCTCGCAATCTCGCAATGTCTCTTCTGCGGGAAAGAGGTTGCAGGTATTACAAAAGGGCATCCCCTTTCCTTAGCTACGAAGTCTATTTTAAACTCTGTCAAAGCAGGATCAGCTACTTCTCGCAGCTGCTTCCCAGATGTGGCAACAGCACTCCATTGTTGGTCGTATCTGGCTTTTATATAGGTTGAGAATTGCACCAGCAGTGAGATATCTACTTGAACGGTAGAAGAATCCGACAATTTTTCCAGCGACTTTGGCAATGGATTTGATATACGTGTTCCACTTCATATCAGGAGTAAAGGTCCAGCCCAGAAGCTTGTCAAAACATAAAGCCTCCCCAAGACGAAACTCATTCATTTCAATTGATGCCAGATTGGAATCAGAACATAGATGTTGTAGAGATAGAAGCTTGGTTTTAGATGCATAAAAAGTAACCAGCAACTTTACTCCCATTATACCACATGCTAAAGATCAAAGGAGAGAGAATCAGGGAGAACTTGGTCTTTTACGGTCTTTGATGTGCTACCATAGATTATAGTGTCATCAGCATAAACGTTTACAAATAAAGTAGGGATGTGATTTGGAAGATCATTAATCTAGATCAGGAAGAGAGTTGATCCCAAGATGACCCCCTTAGGGACTCCAGCATTAATACTGAGAGTTTCTGATTTCTGCCCCTTAACAACTACTTTTATGAACATATTAGATTTAATAATTGAGAAGACATTTCCAGCTATACAACAGCTGAAGGTTTTGTGAAGTAGACCCGAATACCATACCTTATCAAATGCCTTTGGAATATAAAAAGCAATGGTTTATATATTATATGTAATATGTTTATATAGTATGTGTAATATATTTCTATATATGTTATATGGTTATATATCATATGTAATATGTTTATTATATGTAATATGTTTATATATTATATGTAATATGTTTATATATTATATGTAATATGTTTATATATCATATGTAATATGTTTATATATTATATGTAATGTGTTTATATATCATATAATATGGTTATATATTATATGTATGTTTATATATTATATGTAAGATGTTCATGTATTATGTGTAATATGCTTATATATTATATGTAATATGTTTATGTATCATGTGTAATATGTTTATATATCATATGTAATATGTTTATATATTATATGTAATATGTTTATATATCATGTATAAGATGTTAGAGCTCCCTATGTAATTGTGTATGTATCAGATGTAATATGTTTTCATACATTATTAAATCTATTTTCTGACACCAGACATTTTGTTTAT
This sequence comes from Euprymna scolopes, assembly GCF_053919585.1. Taxonomy (NCBI): domain Eukaryota; kingdom Metazoa; phylum Mollusca; class Cephalopoda; order Sepiida; family Sepiolidae; genus Euprymna; species Euprymna scolopes. The sequence goes on from NC_136491.1 coordinate 102,657,433, forward strand.
GTACAGTATCTAATTAGAAACAAAAGTCACCATCATTGCATTTACCTAATATACTCGTATATTATGTTGCTTAATGAATACAGAAACGACTAAGTTGCATTAAAGTACATTCTGCTCTACTCTTGTTCTATAATCGAAGTTTTTCCCTCGCTAGTTATACGTAAAATTAGCAACTTGTATTCATTCAATAGTAGGTAAATATTATTTCTTTCATTCTTGCTTCAATTCTCTTTTTTACAAAAATCTGTTATTAGTATTTTTAATATAATGTTGATAGAAAGACTAAATTATTTCCCAAAGAAAGTTTCTCGAAATAGCTCGCTTACATTTGTCTTACCTTTCTTTCTGAAAGTAACACAATTCTTTGGTAAAAGTTGGTACATTTGCGGAAATTAATGCAAATATTATATAAGTTATTGCGGTAATCCGATCTCACTTAACACATGAAAAAGCAACTCTATAGTAAGAAATTTAAAATGAATCTTACAGAGGGGTAATTCTAGAAAAAAAACTTTGCTCATAAAATTTTCGTTTAGTTTTAGGCACAGATAGAAATGCACAATCATATTGACACGCCGGTTCACACCAGATCTCCGAAGTTAAGCAACGATAAGATTGGCCAGTACCAGATGAGTGACCAAACTTCACATTCCTATACAGCTTTACATCACAAGTGCATTTGAAAATTTTTGCCAGCTCACTACCAAAAAGGCCTAGCGTATGAAATCAACAGTGCTTTTTAATAAGGCAAAGGCGCGTTTTAAATGAATGTGTCTGTTTAAGGCACACTTGAACCATGATAATTGACTTTTGTATTTAATTTTTAATTCAAACCAATATATAAAAATAATTTTCATAAAATCAAGAGTAGATTCTTTACAATTAAATGTCCACTACAATGTAATGTGCACCACATCACTGCAGTGAGGCATGTGAAGTCCTCTCCTGGTACACCGCCGCGAGTCCCCGACTAGAGTAAGCTTTCAATCGATTTTATTAAAAAAAAGAACTATTTCACCGATTTTGATGACAATAAAAAATATTGGAAGTGTGGAACATTTGTTGATCTTTATTCAATCCCGGACGACGTCAGGTCTCCCTGCTAGTTGTATATACATCTTTGGTTTGTTTATCAGGTTTCAGTCATTAGCTATGCACAGACTTTGAACAGATCCGATTGAGACATTACTAAGAAAATGACTTGAAGGATATCTTCAACAAGGTTGAGTCAAATAAAATGTATAGATTTCTAGTTGAACGTTTCCATCTATAACATTCGTAACATTTAATGCCAATTCACCATACTACAAATCATGTTTCCACATTAAATGACCCACCACGAGGTAAAACAGCAGGTTGAGAAACTGGCGCGGTCTATCCTTCTCTCGAGGGTAGATGAGGCTCTCTTAAAGCTGTAGTAGGCACCCCGTCTAGTGATGACGCCACGATAAAAAATACCCTTAATAACCCTGGCGAAGCATCAAGTATTCAGCTACGGAAAAGATTTGAATTACACTACAAACTTATATAGTGAGTTCAATCTGGGCTACGCCCGCGCTGGATGGATGGATGCCGTAAAGCTAACCAAACAAACAATCAGTGATCTAACTAGATTTGGTACGAAGGTCCAATTATGAATGTCAAACGGTCTTTGTTTCATCCCCGTTTCATCATAATCAAACCTAGACACGATGTGCAAAATTGACCATAACTTTAATATACTCTTCCCTTATATAGTTTATGAGTGAATCCTGTAGCACAGACATACAAATAAATACACGTACTTTACTTTATGCAATATTAAACATTTCTGCAATCCAAACGTACTTGAGGCAAACAAATTTCAGTTTATGTGTGTCTTGTCAACCAAGTTACAGTATAAATGTCCAACAGTCTTTGGTGCTATTTAATGATAAGTACACCCTAGATACGACGTGCAAAATTATCAATATATTTGACATATTCTTCTGTATTGGCATTCTTCTTATTTAGGCTATGATAGATTTTTCCGATTCAGCAAAAGTATGGCGATTGTTTTGATTTAATATTCAGAATTAACTCCCTAGTTTTAAATCAGGGCGGTCAAGATACGGGGAGTGTGAAGCCCAATCAGGATAATAGTGCTACTGATGAAACGATAGTGAAAGTTTTCGTGTATAATTTTGAATAAAAACACAAAGAAACACACCGTTGGACCTTCACGAGTTAAACTTTGTGGACAATTCAGGATAATTTGTAGCAAATATAGATAAATTTTAGAACGGATTATGACTTTTTATTAACGATTCCATGGCTGATTTTGCGGATCACTGTATTTAATAATGTATTTAAATTAGAAGTTATAGTCGAAAATCTTTGGCAGCTTTTATATAAATCATCGGCCTTTTCTATTCTTAAAATATTATTATATGCAAATCTGGCAAGGGTCTCGATACAAACCCTAGGATCCAACAATAAACGATTCCCCAGACTAGAAATGATGATCCTTTCTTTTTCTCCCCGACGAATAAAGAAAGGGCGAACCACCAAGCGACAAATGCGTTTTGTTATTTGATGCGGTGGTTACACGTTGCTGGGGCGACTGACTTCTTTCTCAACGCTTCAACACTCGCCCGCTTCCTCAGCGCCGGGCGCACCATTTCGTCTCTGGAGAGGGTTTGAATAAGGGTGGAAGGCAGGGAGAGGCGGTGAAAGTGTTTTATATACTAAGTGACGGTCTGTGAGCAAATTGGACGATGATGTCTTCCATATGAGCCCGTCTTTATGATATCATATGCCTCCCAAAGGAGCAAACAACAACAACAACAACAACAACAACAACAACAACAACAACAGCAACAAATTAAAGACCTCCTTTGGATTCGGTTTCGTTTTTGTTTGTCTTATTTTCAAAGTTGCCGAGAAGAATTTCATCAACATCACCAAGGTCATTATCATTATCAGCAATAGCAGAAATGGGAGCATTAGCCACAGCAGGCACGGGAACGGTAGCTGTACACGGCAACAAGGGTTACATCACGTGACGTGAGTGATTTTATGTCGAAAACATGCATATGTTTTGTATACGATGGGTATCCTTTTGTAAATGTATATAGTGTAAAGAAACCGATAGTTTCTATTTAACCATTGCCAGGTACTAACTATTTCTGCATTATGAAATCCGACTTAAAAAGTTTAACCATTTTTTTTTACCATGAGCACCAACGGTTACGCCGTGGTCTCATTTTTGCCTGCAATCTCCTTAATAGGCATTATGATATATATCAACAGCTATAATTCCCTCCTCATAGATACGCATACACTATGAAAAAAAAAATCTATTTTGACACCGATTTCGTTGAAATAGAAGGAAGTCCGCTTTTTCAATCAGAATCTCTGGACCTTGGAATAGACTTCCACGTGAGACAATAAATGAAAAAAAAAAAAAAAATTCAAGGTAAATTTTGACTGGTGCTAGGCTTACGTCGCCAACTCTCCCAGAATAGTCGCGACACTTCCGGAATTAATGTCTGGCGACCAGTATCCCGTGCCTGGTCACTTTTATCTCGGATGTTGCTGACAACTTTGCAATAAGCCCAGGCCAAGTTTTCCCCAGTGGCAACTGTTTAGTAAAAGGAATGTTTTCTTAACAGGTCTTGTGTCATATGTCTTGTTAATTCTAATGTCAAACGCGAGCTGTGAAAGAGTGTTCGGTATTATGAACGTGCTTTGGCCAAAGTGTAGAAGTAGACTAAACTTGGACCTCGTCCAAGCTGAACGCATGATAAAAATGAACTTTCATATGTCATACAATGATATTTACGAGTTCATCTGCAAAGACAAAAATCTTCAAGCGGTAAAATCACAAGTAAAATACAGATTTCAATGCAAGATGGACTGTTTAATTTCTGTGTGCTTGTTGGAAAAATAAATCTACTAGTTAGAGGAAATATAAAGAACACATTTTGTCTGTGTTAATAAATTTTGTAATTTATGCCTTAAAGATTCACCGTTTCACAAATTTCTTTTATTGTGATAAAATTAATTAAGACATTAATTGGGGCCTTATAGATTGATAATTCAACGCTGTGTAATCATCACTCTATGACGCGCAGCACGCGCCGTTGCATTTAATGTCTTACATGTTTCGTAAGCTTTTGTTGCATCGATCTTGGAATGCTTAGCATTAAGGTGTCCTGGGATGGCGAAACAGAAAGTCGGTAACCATAACTACTGTATTCGCTTTTGTGTAAATTCCTACCCCCTCCTCTTTTCTACATGGCAATTGAAGCACGACTGTGTTATTTTTTCTAATTAAAGTGAATTCAATTGAATTGAATTAAAAAGTGAACCTGGGAATATTAGGAACTAAGAGGTGACTTCACACTGTTTAAAGCTGTTAAGTTGCGGACTCATCGCTGAATACTGTTTGAGAGAGAGAGAGAAAGGGGGGAGAGAAAGAGAGAGAGAGGGGGAGAGAAAGAGAGAGAGAGGGGGGAGAGCGTTCTTGAAGTTAATAGGGTTTGAAAATCGAGTTACAGAAAAAAAAACATAGAAACGGCTTAAATATATCGATTTCAGGATGATGAGATATGCGTAAGGGGGAAAATTTTCTGGAAGTTATTCGGGACACTTTAGTTGGATACATTCTTTTGATGGTTGACGTTAAATAACTATTCATCTCGATGCAGCTTTGTTTCGTAAGTAAGATCTTTGTATCAGACCTAAGAGGGTTAGGGTTATGCGTAGTGTTAGGGTTAGAGTTAGAGGAAATTGTTTTGAGCATTTCAGATGGTTGGGTAATAAGCATTGTCTTTATTTGGTGGTTTTGTTTTACTGCATGTAAACTCTTTTTAGAATATTTAATGCCGAATCCGGTCATTTCAATAAAAAAAATATGTTTCAAGTTCTTTATATCTCCAAACATTTATTCATAGTTTGTATTATGTAGATTAATCAGACAATTTTCCTCATCTTCAGTGTTATCTGCACAACGTTTCTGCCGATGTAATCCTCGACCTTCGTCAGGTATAAAAGTTGCCATGTTTTGGCCGAAAGAAAGAGATAGCGCTACACTTAATGGTTTCGATTCTTTTTTTTATCTAGATGGCAGTAATGTTGTGCAGATAACACATTTTATTTCTAAAACATGCATATGTTTTATATACAATGGGTTTCCTTTTGTAAATGTATATATTGTAAATGGAATGATAGTTTCTATTTAACCATTACGGGGTGCTAGCGCTTCGATTTCTGCATTATGAAAGCCGACTTAAACAGTTTAACTTTTTTTTACCTTGAGCACTAACGGTTACGCCGTGGTCTCATTTTTTGCCTACAATCTCCTTAATAGGCATTATGATATATATCAATATCTTTCATTCCCTCCTTTATCAGAAAGAGATCTATTAAAAAAAAGCTGTTTCGGCACCGATTTTCGATGAAACAGAAGGAAGTCCGCTTTCTCTATCAGAATGTTTGGACCTTGGAATAAACTTCCACATGAGGCAATAAATGACACAACACTAAAAAAATTCAAGATAAATTTTGACTGGTGATTTTTTGTTTTACCTAGATGGCAGGAATGTTGTGCAGATAACACATTTTATGTAAAAAAAAACATGCATGCGTTTTATATACGATAGATTTCCTTTTGTATATATTGTAAATAAAAACGATTGGTCAATATGGAGGGACCAATTCAAGATGAGTACAATTGTCATATTAATCTAAACAATACTAACAGTTATACTTCATCTCAAAACCTCAGAACTGTAATTAATTCATTGGTTAGGTTGTTTTACCGCATACCAACACTTTTTGGATATTTAATACCGAATCAGGTCATGTTTATACTTATAAACAAAGAGAGAAAAGAAACAATAACAGCAAGTTGTAATAGCATGAAGCCGATATATGCAGACAGCTTAATCTGGTAGAACCAGTGGCAAATAAAGTAGTTAGGGAAAAAGGGTAGACAAAACTGGAAAATAGAGATATCGTTGGGGTGACATAAGGTGAAGGTGAAAACTTTCCCAATGATGACTAACGCAGTTTACAGTTGTGGTCGTGCTAAAAGAACTTAAGTAACGTTAAGTATGTACTTATTAACGATTTAAAATTGAAAGATCACCACCGATTGTTTCGGAAATTAGAAATAATCACGTTGCCATAGCGAACTTAATGTGTTCTATTCAAAAGTATATATATATGTATGCATGTATATATATATATATATATATATATATATATGTATATCATTTTCACTAAAACAAGATAACAAAGTTGGATTGATAACAACAGGTAGTGTATTTTCATTGTTCGTTACAATTGTTTCGCGGCCATTTGGATAATTTCAAACCTTATATAGTTTGAAAATATTCACAAGAACGGCCTCTCATCAGACGTATTTTCAAACGATATAAGGTTTGAAATTGTCCGAATGGTCGCGAAACATTTGTAACGAACAATGAAACTACACTACTTGTTGTTATCCATCCAACTTTTGAAAATAATATATGAATGCTCGATTACAAAAACTTTTAATGTTAAAGCTTACAAATTAAGTCACTTTATACTGACTTAAAATTTATTGGTATATGAACGATTACCGAATTAAACATAATAAAATTCGGATATTATAAATAAGGTATATATATATATATATTTATATATATATATATATATATATATATATATATATATATATATATATATATATATATATATATATATATATTATTCCGGCTTGGAAGATGCGCTAGTCTAACGGCACTGTGAGTTGTGATACAACGAAACAGTATTGTATCTCGATGACTACAAATATATATATATATATATTTGTAATCATCGAGATACAATACTGTTTCGTTGTATATATATATATATATATATATATATATATATATATATATGAACAAATGATTAATAAAACATGTTAAAAGACATCTTGAAAAAGAGTTAAAAACATTTAATTTTAAAAAAGGAAGCACAAGATAAGTGAATAGTCCTTAATCCGCGGAGTTTAGAAGAAATACCCTCCTTCTCATCAGAGGGCAAGAATTAGCAAAATGCATGATCGGATTTTGCATATAAAAGTATTTAATGAAACTACAAGTAAGTCACAGATCTTACTTGGTTAAAAAAGGGTGAGGTAAGGGGAACAGGTGGCAAAAGAAAAATGATAAAAAGATTTCACATGAATGGATAGTCCGGTTAAGGGTAAAAATCCAAAAATGGTAAATGGTAAAAATTTTTTTGATTCATCCAGCCTTGACAGACGTGTTTTAATTTTTACCCTTCACCGGACTATCCATTCATGTGAAATCTTTTTATCATTTTTCTTTTGCCTCCTGTTCCCCTTACCTCACCCTTTTTTTTAACCAAGTAAGATATGTGACTTACTTGTAGTTTCATTAAATACTTTTATATGCAAAATCCGATCCTGCATTTTGCTAATTCTTGCCCTCTGATGAGAAGGAGAGTATTTCTTCGAAACTCCGCCGATTAAGGACTATCCACTTATCTTGTGCTTCCTTTTTTAAAATTAAATATGTTTTTAACTCTTTTTCAAGATGTCTTTTTACATGTTTTATTAATCATTTGTTCATATTATAATCTCTATTTCCTTTTCGATTTTATTGAGCTTTTACATCTGGCTGAGTTTATTTTACTTGTAAATATTAACTCTTTAATATTTATAATATATTTTAAGTTTACCATTTTGATAACCTTGGTAAACTTATTGCAATTTTTTATTTATATATATATATATATGTATATATATATATATATATATATATATATATATTTGTAGTCATCGAGATAGAATACTGTTTCGTTGTATCATAACTCACTGTGCCGCTAGACTAGCACATCTTCCAAGCCGGTGATTGAAACTAGAACAATCGCGTTGAAAGTTGGCAGTTTTACCCATCGACCCATGGGAGCGGTGCCCGCAAATAACCTCGACAAATGGTACCGTCGGTTTCAAAACCAAGCAAAGGAGATCTACATTTGGTCTCCTTTACAAAACTGTATCTTGCCTCTTTTAATATCTGCATCTCCAGCGTCAAAGAAACAAATAATAAAATTCAATAGACACAAAAGTAAAAGTTCTTAACTTTAAACATTAAAAACAAAAAGTACGTAAACTTTTTTTATCAAATGATTTTGTGTGTTTTAATCGCATAGAAATATATAAACAATTTGACAAAAACATAGTTATTTGAAAAAGATATGCGATTAAAAGATACAAAATCAATTGGTAAAGAAAGGTTACGTGTTTTTATATATTTTTATTATCAGGGAGTGAAAAAATAAACGTAAATTATACTTAACTATAAAAATAATATTTTTTTAAAATCGGCAACAATCGTAATAGACTGCGCAACTTTAGATAAAATATATGTAAATAAAGTACATTTGAATAGAGTACATTAAAAAAAACGTAAATATGAAAGAAAAAATATATTAACATAAATAAATCTTAATATTTTTCCCAAATATATTAGTAAGCATTTTTGAAGAATAGCGAAAGTATTGTATCAATTTTGTGCTTCCATAACTCAATTGACAAACCTACCACCATCTTTGAAACTTAGGGTCTCGTTTTATGCACCATTGCCAGTATTCCTTTAGTCCTATTTAGCATATTTCTCTCTCTGTTATTAAATTTTACAATTTTATTAAGACTGCCTGTTACCTATAAATGCATCACTTGAAGATTTTAATCCGTTTTTTAAGGCACCCTTTGCTGGGGCAATTAATTGATATAGGTGATGCTTGGGAAAATGTATAATGACGAATAAATATAGCACACTACCCCTCCCCTCGAAAAAAAGCGGGGATAACGTCTGGAACAGTTCCACTCCAAAATAAACGAGGAAGGTAATACTTGGGAGTATGATATAATGGGAACGAAACGGATACTACAGTAACTCCCATCCTCTCACCAAGATAAAAGGAGAAGAAATACGTAGGAAGGTTGTCTGATGACAAGAGAACAGATAATACATTACAATTCCTCCCAAAGAAGTATTTAAAACTTTAAAAGATTATACCCATTCCGATTAATAACAAAGAAGATAATTCTCGGGAGTACGATCTTAGTGCAATAAAAATCAATACTACAAAGTGCTGAACATTATCTGAAAAACTGTATTTATTTGTCCGCTTGTGGCGACATTGTATATAGATTTTAATTCCGTTTCTTTCACATCATAATTATTTGTTATGTGGCGTTGCATACTGAAAACTGCGGAATGAAACCTGACTTTGTGACAGGGTTCGAATCCTACGATGAGCAGTGATTTCTGACACTGTTTGTAAATTTGTTTAATATTTTTTTACGATGATGTTATATATATATATATATATATATATATATGCATATATATTCAGATAAATATATATATATGTATACATATATATACATATGCATGCACACACGCATAAACACACATATATATATATATGTATACACACACACACACACATATATATATATATACATATATATATATGACATGTACTGAGTACAAAGGTAGTTCGGTAAAGAAGAACAATTATAGTGTTCCTTTATTTGGAATTGAAACCGATGGTATCAGTGTTTGTCTGATCTTCTGTGATACACATGTAATAAATATTACGTTCTCATTAACTTAATTTACTTAAGCATTTAGCGCTCTGCTGAGGTTCTCTCGCACTAAACGTACATGCACACACGCACATAAATATTTATATATGCATGCTTTTTGTATCCGAATAAAGGGAGGTGGTGTCCACCCACGCAGCATATATTACTATCACTCGCATCTGCACCCACACGATGTGCATCGCTGTAAACAAAAGAGGCACCACCCTGTTTTTGTTTTATGCGCATATGGCCACCATTTGACATCAAAGCGCATCTCCATTGTTGCATTGAGAGCCACATTTCCGGCAGGAATTAAAATGAAAAATGTGCTTGTTAAATTTTGTGTTAAGCAGAGAATATAAAGGCTTCCTCAAGGACTAAAAGGAAAACAAGTCAGTGGTGTTGTAAGAATTCAGTGGAGAGTTTTGTTTTCGAAACTTTGAAGTGGAAAATAAAAGGCAACGAATATCAGAAACACAAGTTGTTCTTGTATCATAATTAGTATTAATTTGCTTCCCCACGAAAACAAAATGTTAGACGAGGTCGTTTATAATGTGGGGAAAACCAGCCCCAAAGGCAAAAGTGGGACTCTGGTAGGGACCAAAAATAATAATTGTGTCAATATAGAGGGTTTCTCCGCCATTGACAGAGACAAATTACCTTAAGAGTAACATCGCAACAGATACTACACTTTTGGCCCGAAGGCCAAGAACAACAGAAAAAAAGCAAGCCTTTTTTCTATTTATTTAGTCTATTTAATCTTACAACATATATTTCGTTTCACTTATACATTTAGCAACCAATACGAGTATAGGTATTACTACATACTAATAATCATGATGATCATAGCGACTTGCCCAATCCCGCAAATAAATAGAGACACAAGGACGCAGAGGGCGCTCCGGTATTGGGGAGATTTACTGTCACTGAAATTGCAGAGAAAGCCAACGGTTATCATTTGCGAGAAATCAATAATATAAACGGATATTGCAATAATTCAAAATGGGTTGCAAATGTAAAAAAAAAAAAAAAAATACGGAAAATGATATTCCTTAAATGTAGAAATCTATCAAAAATTGTTAATATATTAATTTTTAATTATATATATATATATATATATATATATATATATATATATATATATATATATATATATATATATATATTACAATAATATTCAGCTACTCCAGTCAGAAAATAGAAGTATTTAAAGCAGTATTCGCGAAACTATGGCAGAAAGTTGGACTATCTGTTGATTTCAGTATATCAAATTATTAACGAGGTGAAGAAAAAAAAACACAATGTACCTATGACTTGTTTGTTAAAATACTTTTCAAACATCAAATGAACTAGGAAAAATCCTAAAAGCACAATAACTGCATAGCAATTTCTACGTTGACATAATTAGTAGGGAATATGCAATTATTTTTTATAAATGGCTTGTAAAAGACGGTGATCTACAGAATTAGTCAAATTTGTCATTTCGTTGTCATTAGTTGTGGGATGCTCTTGGAGAGCATCCCACAACTAATCTTTGCTCTTAAATTGGCGTCCACTTGCATAGAGGCGTCGCTTCATGATACCCCAAAGGTTCTGAACTGGGTTCGAATCTGTTGAACTCGCAGAGCACTCCATCTTCCGTAGCCAAGAGAACCCCAGTTGTTGCAAATATATACTCGTTGCTTTTGTTTGATGTATGAGAGAGAGCATTGTCCTGCATAAAAATAATGGTTATTCTGAAGGTCAACCATTGCTTCTTCGGCCATGGTTCAAAGTGTTCCTTCAGAAAAGCTATGTAAGCATTTGACGTCATTTGTTACGCCTTCTGGGACTCTCCATGAGCCAACTAAAGTAGCTCCGATAATCCCATCCCAAATCATTATCCACCACTACCTTGTTGGCGCCTTAAACGCTGATGACGATGTTGTCCTTTTAGAACCCATTCCTTGCTCCAACCATCTGGCTATCAAGAGTGACACGAACTTCATCCGCGAACAAAACTTTGGAAAAAATCCGTTTTCATGTTGTCCTCTGCCCATTTCAATCGGTTTTGTATGTGATATTGCTTTAACGGAGGCTTTGTCGCAGGCTTAACAGACTTTGCCACTTCTTTCAGAAGGCGACATCGATTACTTTTTGAGACATTCTTTAATTCGGCTTGGTCAAAGACTTCGCAACTTGTCTGCCCAGGGTTCTTAACAACTTCACATTTAATTTGGAGTAGAGAACGGCGTGAAACAACTCTATATTTACGTTTATCAGCTCTCTTACTTACCTTTGTAGGGTTCTTTTCAAAGTTCTTCACAGTTTGATGGGACCTTCCTTTTCGATATTTCTAAGGTAGTTTTTCCTTTTGCTAACTGTGCTGTAATAGTACTCTTTTCACAACTACTCAACTGACCGTTGCGACCCATTTTATTGACGAAGCAAACTGCCTTAATAATTTGACACACCTAAAATGCCGTGGATTCAGTAATTACGAGGGTCAGTTGTTTACAATGCGCGGAACAGTACGCGCAGCTCGGCATTGCCATCGTTTTCGAAGCATTTGATACGAAACTACCGGTAAGTTTGTGAAACTGGTCAGAAATGTTATGTCATTAATAATTTGACACGCAGTATATATATATATATGGTTTTAAATAAAATGGTAGGCGGAAGTTTCTCGAGAGCTCTTTCGGCTATCATCTCTTCAGGAGCAAATCGATAGCAATCTAAATAATATTGTGGCGAAAATAAAGAGTTCTATAGGGGAAATTATTTAATGTGCCAACGTACGGGGGCATTAATTAAATTTATTTGCGTTTAAAAAACGATTAAAAAATGTTGGCACAACATCCCTAAATCCTTAAATCCCCTAAAAAGTTTGGACCCTTGAAATGCCCGGTTTATTTGAAATTACCGTGGATAGGGGAGGGGAGTAATATAATTTCAAAACAGATTCGAAGAAGTATTTATGATTGCTTCAATTCGGTGACCTTGCGTGTGGTATATACTACGAGACCTGCTTTTCCGTCTTTCCGCAAGGATAGTTTGCCTTACATCCAAAATAGTAATATTGTATATCAGTTTAAATGCCAGTGCGATGCTGGTTATGTTGGGCGAACATCCTTGCACCTTTTGACTCGTATAAAGCAGCATGTTCCATCGAAGATCAGACAAGGAAGGATGGGGTTCGGAGGTCTCCCTCCTTCTGCAGCCTTGGACTCTGCTATTGGCCAGCATTTGGTTGACAACCCGTGCTGTGCCGATAGATATAAAATAGATTGGTTCGAGGTGCTACATAGAGCGGACTCCAAAAACCATTTAAAGATTTTGGAGGCCGTCTCTATCGAGGTGCGTCAACCTTCTTTGTGCCGGCAAAAAGAAACATCAAACGCATTGTTTCTCTTTGGGGAACTTTGAATTTTTCTCCCGCTTTTTTTTTTTTCTCCCTCGTTGTGCCAACATTTTTTAATCGTTTTTTAAACGCAAATAAATTTAATTAATGCCCCCGTACGTTGGCACATTAAATAAGTTCCCCTATAGAACTCTTTATTTTCGCCACAATATTATTTAGATTGCTATCGATTTGCCCCTGAAGAGATGATAGCCGAAAGAGCTCTCGAGAAACTTCCGCCTACCATTTTATTTAAAACCATATATAAATTCTGTACCTCTAAACATTTATTTATATATATATATATATATATATATATATATATATATATATATATATATATATATATATATATATATATATACAGGGTGAACAGAAAGTCCTTGGACCATTTTTAGTTTTAAAATTAAATATTGTTAAAATCACTTTTTCTCTTTTCGAATAAAGTAAGTATTTAGTCTAACTATTGATCTAATTATTTTCAACAAAAATATTAAAATAATTTTGTTTAAACTTTCAGAAAAATGAGCAAATGAGAGGTCATAATTCAGCTTCATTGCGCGGGAAGGACAAACTCAGAGATTATTAAGCTCTTGAAAGTGGCTAAATCCACCGTGTACCATGTTGTGAACAGATTTAAGGAACTTGGTACATCTGAAGACCGTCCTAGGAGTGGAAGACCTCGCACTGCTCGAACAAAGAAGGTGATTAAAGCTGTCCGAGAGAGGGTAAGGAGGAACCCGAAGGGATCTGCAAGACAAATGGTTAAAGACATGAATGTGAGCGTGACCTCGATGAGAACCATCGTAAAAAACGATCTCCAGTTGTCCCCCTACAAGATGAGAAAGAGACAGTACCTCACACCTTCCCAAAAGCACAAGAGACTTGAAAGAGCAAAGCTTCTTCTTGGAGAACTGAAGGCTGGCACGGCAGAGCGAGAGATCGTTTTTTCTGATGAAAAACTCTTCACAATTGAAGCGACTGTTAACAATCAGAACGACAGAGTTTACACAAAATCTTCAGCAGACATTGATGAGTCCGTGAGAATAGTTTTCCGCCGAAAAAATCCGTCTTCCCTCATGGTGTGGGCTGCAGTCTCCAAATCTTGGAAGTCGCCTCTGATTTTCGTGGAGCAGGGGGGTTAAGATCAACACAGATCGCTACATTAACGATATTTTGGTTCCAGCATTTGAAGAGATGTAGAAACACTTCAAAGATCAGCCTTTCACCTTTCAACAAGATGGAGCACCATCCCACACCTCCAGAAAAACTCAGGACTGGTGCCAACGTCATTTTCCAAGATTCTGGAGTAAGGAGATGTGGCCTCCTGCATCGCTTGATTTGAATCCCGTGGATTTTTCGGTGTGGTCTTTGTTGGAGGCAAAGGTCTGTTCTGTTGCTGATCCAAGTGTTGATGCTTTGAAGACATCTCTTTTGAGTGAATGGGCTAAAATACCTCAGGAAACGCTGCGTGCCTCGGTTGGTAACTTCAGACAGAGAATTGAACGTCTAATCGAAAGGAAGGGACATCACATTGAAAATAAATAATTTGAATTTATTCTTGGTTTCCTAACTTATAATTTTCATTCATGTTTAATTTATATTTTTGTAATTTTCTATTAATAAACCAATTTTGAATTGGTCCAAGGACTTTCTGTTCACCCTGTATATATATATATATATATATATATATATATATATATATATATATATATATATATATATATATATGTATATATATATATATATATAGTCTTTGAAGTTTTTAACCTTTAAAACTATACAAAAAATTACTTTTTATCATTCGTTAAAAAACCATCCAGTCAGTAAGTCATTTAATCACCTGCAATCACTGCATCAACTCTCTCGAATTTACTATAATACCAATTTTTTTTATTTTTCAAGGAATCATCAGTTGTTTACCATGAAACACTGTTTCGGGGATTTAAAAACAAAACAGTATATTACATCATGGCTCCCCATCAGTGTTGATCAAACACCACCACCCTTAATCTAAGGCAGAAGACATGTTACAAACATTTGATCCAATTTCCTATTCTTAATTGCAATTACTAACCCTTTCATAGTATAAAAATGAATTTCTTACCTGTGCGATTCATCAATTTCCACATTTAAAATGGATACATTTTTTTTAATTTATCAGTCTTGTATTTATAAGATTTGGATTAATCCATTTAACTACTTATCACATCCACTATAATTAGTAGTCTGTATATTTACATTCTTATTTATTTAAAATTAGATATATAAAGGTTAAAAATATTTTATTTTTACATATTTTTTTTATATATATAAATTTATTATATGTAATTATAAATACATTTTATACATTGCTAATATAGTGTTGGATTTCCTTTATTAATATAATCTGGTTTATCTTAAACGATTCAAAAGCATCAGGATAATGAACAAATGCTTTATTTAACTGTTTAAATATTTTATTTTTATCCCCACCTTGTTTTATCATCCTTATTACTAAACTAGAAACTTGTGGTATAAAATCTGTTAATTTTAAAGTAAGGCGAGCTATTCTCAAAAACTCTGACATAATGGTCCCATAAAACATAAAAACAGGGCAGGTGCTATCCTTATGGGGCATACGTATATATATATATATATATATATATATATATATATATATATATATTAGTGGCCTGGCAAGGCCATAGGGGAGACAACCAAGCAAAAGTAATCCGAAGCAAAATTCATCCAAAGCAGCAAAACTAAAGCTGGTCTGCTAGGACACTATATATATATATATATATATATATATATATATATATATATATATATATATATATATATATATATATATATATATATATGATCATTTGGGTATATTTTATTGGTTTGAAAATATAGATTCGTTTTACCAACTGTCATTAAATTTTAACCATAGAATTCTATGATAATCTTCTAAAAGCCTGCGAATTTCATGTAGTCTCATAGAACCAAAGGTATGAGCATTTCAATATTCGATATGGATATATATATATATATATATATATATATATATATATATATATATATATATATATATATATATATATCACTTTTGGGGGCAATTGTATAAGTTCGAAATCCCGGCAACTATTGATCAGAATTTAGCAAATGTAGGCTCGTTGGAAAGCTAATGAATTGGTTTTTGTAGTGGGCTGTTTCACATTTGCCCTTAAGTTCGCACATTACTATTTTAAGAAGTGGGGTGTTACTTTTCTAAATGAATTTAACGTAAAATGCACACCCACTTTGTGGCTACTTTGTCTATAAAGTGGATGTTCATTTTACGTTAAATTAATATAGAAAGGTGATCCTCACACTTAATAATTTCTTCATATCTTGGAAACTACTGGGATTTTAATGTTATTTTCGATTTCTACACCCTCGAAAACCTATAATAGTGGATATTTTAAAGGATTTTGTGTGGGTGGAAAGATACTGCATCTTTACCAATCCATCATAGTCATTTGTTTTGCAAGTTTTGGATATGAATTACAAAATATCTTATACTTCCCCAAAACCCCTGACCTTGATAGAGAGGAGACCAAAACTTGCTGGTATGGTTTCAAATCATCTGAAATAACAGCAAAGGTGGGGGAGGGGACTTGATTCTAAATATTTCTCATATGTTATAGCTCCCCTCTTTGGTTTTCATACATAAAGTAAATTTCACAGTGCATAAAGATTATTTGATACTGGAGATATTCATAATCGTACCATATTTCCCAAAGAGGAAAGATATAACATATGAGAAATATTTGGTATCAAGTCTCCCCTTGCTGTTATTTCAGATAATTTTAAACCATAGTAGCAAGTTTTTGTCTCCCCTCCATTAAGGCCAGAGGTTTTGGGGATATATATATATATATATATATATATATATATATATATATATATATATATATATATATATATATGTGTGTGTGTGTGTGTGTGTGTGTGTGTGTGTGTGTGTGTTTTATTCTCTACTTGGTAGAGTTCTCGTAAGGAAATTGCTAGCGAGCCACCTAGTTTACGTCCGATCTGAACGACCCGCTAAAAAGATGTGTACATTGTTAAACCCAGATTTCCCCTTACATTCAGCAAGTGCTGCACGATAGTGCAGGATTGGAGGTTTACACTGTCAGCTCGACCATCAGGTTTCAATCGCGGATTGAAGCACTTGCTGATCTATCCGAACTGATAAGTTGTAAACAGCGAAACAGTACTATCGTTTGATAACTGCACACACACACACACACACACACACACACACACATATATATGTGTGTGGGTGTATATATATGTGTGTGTGTGTGTGTGTGTGTGTGTGTGAAAAAGAGCTTATATCTCTTTAAAACACCGCTAAAGTAGAGGAAAAAAAACAAAAATAACAGCCTTTCGAAGTTGTTAATATTGCTAAAAAAAAAAAATAAATAAATGTCAATAATAAATCTTAAATTTAAAAGCGATAAAACATCCGTGCGTGCAAATGGTGATTCATTGTGGCTTATTTTTACAGTATAAGACTGCGAATGCTGGTGCCATGAGTTCCACCCTAACCTATGTTTATGACGGCTTAAAGTTAGAATCATCCATGTCCATAGGTATATATTTTATGCACGTAATAATATTTAATAATTATATATATATATATATATATATATATATATATATATATATATATATATATATATATATATATATATATGTGACAAAAATTTTTATTCCAAGGCGTCTATTTTACAGTTTTTTTTTTTCTTTTAATACTTTAAAAATTTTCAATTCTTAGCAGCACCTGTTTTGTAGCGTGAAACCATTCAAATAATTATCATGTAATTTATTTTTTTATCTTTTCCGCTCTGGCTCATCAGAAGAATAAGAACTCATTAACTTAAAAGAAAATAAAAAGAATATAGACATGCTTACATAAATCTGAAAAAATCGGAAGAGTACATATTTACAATGCCTCCCCACGGGACAGAGTTAGATACCAGGGTCGTTTTTTGACGTAGAGAAAGGAACAAAACTAAAAATTTACTGTCGTGAAGGTTTTCTCCTCCACTGAGTGAGAACAAGAAACTGAAGTACAACATCTGAAGAATATATACTACACTTTGATCTTTACCCAAAAATCAGAAGAGTAGTTGCAATTGTGTTTTATTTTATTTACGCCATCTTTAATATATATAACGTCTTGTCAGACAAGTACCACTCCCTCAGACACTTAATGTCCATGAGCCCAAATGCCTGAGGGTGTATCTATACAAATATGATGTTACAGAGTTTTAGCTTTGTACGACAGCTAACTCTCTCTCTCTCTCGGTTCAAAATGTTGAGATCCAGAAACAGGCAAGAGCAAGATAGCCAGCAACAAGTTAAACTGCAGACCAGCTTAATGCGGGTACTGGTCTCCCGCTTTATGGTTTTTTAAATCAGAGATTTGCTTCTCCTAGAAAGGTATCCTTCACCACGGCTTACGGGAGCACTCTCCACCCCAACTCATATATATATATATATATATATATATATATATATATATATATATATATATATATATATACACAAATATACACGGTGCTAGTTGGCCGTTGATCCTGAAAAAGGGTTCATATATATAAATATTTAAACTTCAAATGCAGCAAATGTTAACAAAAAACTTTTGAAAAAATTAATAATATGAAATAATAAATTAGCAAAAATTTAAGAAATGTTGGCTTCACTTTTTTTAGTATACACTCTTCTCTCGATTGACCTATGTTACTATTTTTTTTATTTACACGCTATATATATACATACAAACATTTCTTTGCCTTTCAAGTATATCCTCCACTTTATAATAAACACCGATGTCAACAGCAGTCATAGGTCAATTAGAAATGAGGAAACTATCAAAGTATTATATGATTTGCATAGAAAGTCGAATTTATTAATTGAAAGTGGGAATTTTGCTTTGATTGTCTCCAATTTGTCGTGTAACCCAAGAAAGTCGTTTTTTTATTTTAAAGATGAAAGTAATTAATTACCCCAAACGCAATAATAAGTTCGCTTTGATCGAAATTTAACATGTGCGCGTAATGCGTGCGTTAAATGACGACCACGTGTATGCACCAGAATAAGCATAGTAGAACTTTTTCACTTGTTCCATTTTCTCCGGTTGTTGGTATTTGTTTATATACGTTCATTCTACACGCGAATACTTATGGCTATTTTTCTTTTATTGATGAATTAGAGTTTATCAAAATAAATAAGGTCTTTTTAAATTAAGTAAGATCTTTTAAAAGTCAGTTAAGGTTTTTTTTGTCTTTTTTTAAGTCCGATCAGATTTGATGAGAGTGAAGAAAAATCTGCTTTTGAAACCATCTGTTGGTTCTTTGTAAACTAATGCTACTCCTTTAATGGTCGGGTTGTCAGAAATTTTACGAGAACGGTCGTCGAAGAGAAATTAGCTTCTCCAATCGGGTTGTTTTGTGGACAACCAGCAACGCTAAAATCAAGACCTCGCAAAGGGCGAATTATCTCTATAGTAGTCAAAGGTCATCTACATTAATGAAAAATAGAAAATGGACCATAGATTTACTCTCGATAGCCTCGTAGCTCTCTGCCTGCATCTATTTAACAATGTTTGACAGAGAGAGAAGAATTTCTGTATTCTGTGTAGGTTATGGTTGTGAGTGTGTTGTATGTGACGATTTTCAATCCTCTCATAAAAATAATGTCCAAAAAAGAATATTTTGAGAAGTTGAGCTTTTTATACTACTAGACTTGTCGACCGTTTATAACGAGCCATAGTTATAGCCTGTTTATTTAATATGAGTGCTTTACGTCAGATTGATCGATGAATACGATTAAATCTGTCATCATTTTTGCATTAAGTCATAATCCCTATTGATTTTTTTATAAACCCCTTACTGTACATCGAACGAATACAAACGTATTTAGTTCGTTGCATCTTACCACCACAAAAGGTTTTTACGAGACTCTCAGTCAGATGTGTTCAATATTTTCATAGAAAACTTCTAGAGAAAATGTGGTATTGATATGAATGATTAATCTATGCTTTTGATGCCTAACTATGCGTAATTCGTTGCACCTCATCATGACAAATTTCCATTAAAAGATTTCAGCCAAATTGGCTCTATAGTTTTCTAGAAATAGTGGACCGGACAGACATACAGATTGACAGACTAAGAGAAATGTAATATAAATATATAAAGTAAAAAAAAAAAGAAAGAAAAAGTACAATGTAGGGTTAAGTTGTTGCAGCTGAGCAAACTGTACAGATATTGTTTGTATGATTTAGAATTTATTTGCCTTAATAATGAGAATGATCTCAGTCGTATAAACTTTAATTGTTCAGGGGAGATGAGTTAGAGCAGGGTTTTCAAAAGTGGGCTCAACGGAGCTCTGGGACTCCGTGATTGGGTCTGATGGGCCCCGCAAGCCCTTTCTTAAATGCTTTCTTAAATGCTTTATATGGAAAAATTAAATGGCTGCAGACATGTTTTTACTGGAAAGAGATATGGCACATAACTACAGGTGTAAAGAGTTTCATGAAAAATAAAATAAAAGAATAAATTAACAAAAAAATGCAACAATTTTTGATTAATCAAAAACCAGAAATGATTGTAAACACGAAAATATATTAAAATCTTCGAATACAAATAACTAATGAACAAGTATAAGTTATAATTTGAAATTAATGTTTTTCTTTTAAATTTATTTTAGAAACGGTCTTGTTAGTGTTCCGTGAAAAAACTCTGCCCTGCCTGGATGCTCCATGGTGTCCTGAAATTTGGGAAACCCTAAGTATGAGAATACATCGTTGAACTGCTTGAGAAGTTAGTCTTTACTATCTTACGTTTTCATCCATTAGTAGAGGGTATATAACTAACAAGAACTATTTATTTCGGTATTAAAAAGCTGATATCCTTTGAAACAAAACCAAGTAAAAAATTAACATGCTGTGCTTTAAGTCGAAAATTATATTCGTCCGTTTAAAATTATGCTGTCAAAAATTTACAGCTGCTTCAAATATTGTAGCTAATCCTTATTTCTGAAACCTCATTAACGCACATCAATCCTATACAAATAAGCTTGCGCAAGTGTATCAAATGCATATATCTAACGCATAAGACAGATCTTGTGAAATTTTCCAAGTTAGATCTAAATAGCAATCTGTCTGACACATCAGTACAATATTCTAACATAACCAGTTTTTTTTCGTTGTAATTTATTTAATGCTTAAACATATGGCCATGGTTAATTTATAACTTTTCTTTTGAATTATTATTGCATCATTATTATTGAATTATTCATATGGCATGAAAAAAAATGATAATATATACTCTATATGTATTGCGAACGTTTTCGCCCTATTCCGCGAGCATCATCAAATAGGGGTGAATTATATTCTATAAAAAACTGGTGAAGTAGAAGGTTTGCGTAGTAGCAGTATTGGTTAGTATATTTCATCCTTCTCATAGCTGATGCCCGGGCAAGGTGTGCGTGTTTTATTTTTATAACGTTTGGTGTTTTTTTTATAACTATTTGTGGATGTTCAAATTTGAAAACAATTAATGCACGCATTTCGTATATATTTGAACTTTATTTAATGGCTAATAAAAAAAAGAAAAAAAGAAAAAAAGAAAAAAAGAAAAAACGGACAGAACCTTTTTGGTTTCCTAGTAGAATTGAGGATTCATTATTGTCATTCTTTGTAAAGATAGTTACGTACAATATAGTTATATACATAATAGAAAATCGCAAACAAAATAAGAAAACGTTTTTCTTAATGTTTAGTCAATTAAAAAATTGTATTTCCTTGTAAACAAAAAAAAATGTTCAATCAATATTTCTACATCTTAAAGACGCGGAGAGTGGGAAGCATTAGAAAACATTTATATAGCAATTTCGTGTGATAACAGAAAAAGGCGCACAGGACCAACAGAGACACAGTCTACTGGTACAACATCGTCATCCAAAGAACAGGAAGCCTATAATCACTCGTTCGTCGGCGTCGGCAAGAGAAAATATTTGGAATCGGAAGAGGAAACCGGGTCGGAGGAGGGGGAGGAGGAGGTAATCGAGTCTACTTCAGACAGCAAATACAAGGGGGAGCAAAAAGCAAGAGAAGCCTCGATCAGTCCCGCTCGCAAAAACTCTATGCACACCACTAAATATACATAACTGTGCAAATCGGACATGTTTGAGGTTTAATTATAATTGTTTCATCTTGTTTTATAATCGTGTTTTCCCCTCCTTGCTTTTTTTTAAATGGACATTTTTTGTATAAAAAAGATTAATGATCGTCTATTTTGACTTTCGAGAAGGCAACATGTTTTCGTAAATGAATCAACTCAACCATATACAAAGGGAGAAGAAACACAATTATAATGCTTAAGGTAAAAAAAGAAAAGAAAATGTTCGAAACCAAACAGAATGTTTTTTTAGTTATATAAACAATGAGAAATCTCAATTTTATTTTGCGAACTGAACTATGTCTTTAATCTGTGTTTTTCAAGACAGAAACATCCGAACAGATACCAAAATGGTTGAATACAAAACTGTCGTGTTCCCTAGGCTTATCAACGCTTTAAAAACCTGGAAGAGGCACCGCCTATACCTCAAGGGGCTGGGAGGAATATCGCATCAATCTCAACGTCTTCAACGGGGCCAAAACCACCATCGTCGAAAACATCGTCATTGGAACCAGCTGAGCTGGTCGGACCACGTTGTCAGAATGTATAATTTCCGGCTGCCGAAGCAACTGTTCTATGGGCAGTTAATAGAAGGAAAGCGCACTCGATAAGGCTAGAAAAAACGATACAAGAAGGACCGTCTGAAAGAAAACCTGAAAAAGTGTGGCATCAATACATACATATGGAAGACTTAGATCAAGGACAGAAGATGTACCCGGGGTTGCGGGGTATTGAACGTAACGTTAAATTTCTTTAAATAAAGTTTTTTTTAAAAAGCGGAAAAAAAAACTGAGACCTGCGCATGCGAGTATTATGTTATTGTTTTTTTTTTTTTTTTTTTTTTTTTTTTTTTTGCAGTTCACTTCTTGTAAGTTAAAAAGTACTTGAGCTGAGATCGAAATCAAGACCTAAAGACAGTGATTCAGGTACAATAACTATTAGACCAAGTAACACCATCTTTAAAGAAAGTGTTTTAAACATACTTATTCTTAACGTGCATGAGCAGCTTTAATGCAGTTGACAAAGAGATACACATCCGATGACGTCCAAGTACCAATTTTTCAATTTGGACTCCTTAGCGGCCCTTTTTTCCGGATGAAAATCGATTTAAAAGTTTTATACCTGTTTGAATATTCTATATACCAAATTTCAGGTTTGCAGAGGAAAAATTCATAGAGTATATAGGTTGAGAATTGACTTCACACACATTTTAACTTAAATCTCTCTCTCTCTCTCTCTCTCTCTCTCTCTCTCTCAAACCCTTACCGCGAAGGAGGAAAAGAAGGGGGGGGGAACGTGACGTTTTTGCTGATACGACCACCGCCAAACCGGAAGTGACGTAGGTTTAAATTAAGGCTAGACTTTCGAAAATATCGGCGAAAAAAGCGATTCATCCCTGTAGAAAAGTGCCAAGTTGAGGGTGAAGAAATTAATGTTTTTACCCAATTTTTCGATATTTGTCGTCCGTGAAAATCCGTCCGTGAAAATCCGTTGCCTCTGTCGAATGTTTAAGGCTAATATGCAAACATACATACATTTATATATTGGCAGCTCAGATTGCCGACCCAAACCGATTAAAAAGCTTGCCCTATCTTGACAGAGTTATTGTGTAGGGAAATGTACAGACACACAGATAGACAAACACTTTCACTTTTATAGATATATAGATGTATAAAAAAAATTAACTGTTATATATATTTTATAATAGAAATTTTTTAGTTACAAAATATTTTAAAATAGTTTAATTATTAACCAAATATAATCATATTACAAAGGAATGAATCATTATTAAACAATACTTAATTCGAACTGCTTTTTACAAATTATAAAAATATTTAAAAAAAAAACTTATCCGGCCTGAAATAAGTGTGTGTGTGTGTGTGTGTGTGTGATTTCCGATCTCAGATTCGGACGGCGTATATGATGAAATGGTTATAATTAAAATACGCGCACCCACTTACAGTTACCACGCCGCATAGTAAAATAATTACAACTAGCAAGAGCCGTGGAAATTCTACGGAATGAGAAATATATTTAATCAACACATGTTTTGTATTAAGCTGATGATTTTCTAGATGGCGCAATAAATTATTATTTTGTGGACAGAAAAAAACAATAACACACAGCAAATATAAATTCATGAAAATTTATATGAAATAGTGGTCATTCTATTTTAAATATAGAACTGACACAAACGAGATAAATTAATACTCATGAAATAATATGCATAGTTTCATACAAATAATAACATCACATTGTAAGAGGCAATCTTTAATTTACTTGTTCAGTCCAGCACTTCTTGGCGGACAATATTCTTCTTCTTTTTTTGCTCTGTTTCTTTCAAACGTTCCCTTTTATATACGTAACTTTCCGCAAAGGTGAAAAATCGCTGCGTGTTCCTTTCTCACACAATTACAGCAAAGATGATATATTATTATAATGATATTCGAAAACGAGGCTACAAAAAAAGGGAGTTCACTCTCGTATTCTTGTCTCAGATTTGCACTTGTAAAGCCAAATCTTGCGAATTTGATCTGTTTCTGCGGTATTTGACCTTTTTCAAAATGTAACTTACGAACTAAGAAGGGAACAAGCAGAATCTCTACTTTTATAAAATAGGAACTTGGCCAGTGTGTTTGGGTTCGTTCCCTATCGACATCGAAACAGCTGGACCAACTTTTATGAAATCACACACAAATATACTTTATGTGTCTGGGAGTGTTCTTATATAGGTTTTCTATTGGAATGTTAATCGATAATCGAAAAATCCGATTAAAGAAGGAACAGACGGATTTTGAACAATATTAACACCTTAGAAAGCCTAACACTACAATTGCATTTGAAAAGTTTTATCACTGCACAAGCAGAAAAACCTGGTGTATAAAACCAACAGTAGTTTTTTTTTTATCAGAGAGGATCACATTCAAAACGAATGTTTCTGTTTAGGGGACAATTGCACCAGGATACTTGATTTTTAAATTTTAAACTTTAATTCAAGCAATTATGTAACAATAGTTTTATAAAATCAATAGTAGGTTCTCTGCAGTGCAATTTAAATTGCAGTATATTATGAACTAAGTCACTGCGGGAAGTCATGTGGAACTTTTCTCTAGTGCATCGCAGTTGGTCCGAATTAAAGCAGGCAATCAATCGATTTGATTGAAAACTGAGCAATTTCATCGATTTCGATACCAAGAGAAATATTGTATGGAACATTCAGTGATTCTCGTTTAATTCCGGGCAACGTTGGGTCTCCCCGATAGTATTATGTAGATAAAAGAATAAACGTGTGTGTACGATTGAAATCGAATCAGCATCATCATTATATAATGCTGACTGTCGATTGACACGCCCGTAAGTCCAGCCACTCAGCAGGGGAGGGAGTTAGGTTTCCTTGAAGTCGATCAGCCAAGCACTCGCTAACCACTCCACCCCCATCGACAAAATTGGATCGTATTCCCTCCACACCTGCAAAAAGAAAGTTGAAACCGCACATACCCAGACCACCCGCTTATACCCAGGTCATCCATAGCCACCCAATCCCGGGTAGATAAGTGCCACGCCGACCATCTACCTGCGAAGGTGTTCACTGATTTACATGAATCTACTCCCTTTACGAATTTACTTTAAAAAAAAAATTAGCATACTCATTTCCCACCTGTAAATTTTATTCGTGTATACACGGTCCTAAAACTATATATTTAGGTAGTACTGTTTCAATACAATGGATATGTTCTTAGATCTTGACGAGGTGTTCTCCTTAATCGCCATTGTTCTTGCTCTATTCGTCCACTTGGTTGACGGCATTTATTAATCGCGTTTCGATGCTAATACGTTATTCACGGCACCTATCTTGTCTTCTCTCCGTAGCTGTTCGCTTCTTCTACGTAACCGCTTTTACGAACGTAAACAAATATAGAAATACAAGAAATATAGAAACACATTTTTTATTTTTTTATTTTTTTTTTAAATTTTCACCCAAAACAAGACACATTGCCACTTTGCTGTAGGGGACTACTATCAGGGGCAGCAACTACTGGGGCACTATGTTGGTATTTGGGCAGCAAGATGTCGGTTCACGTTACACTTGAACTTCTGTATGTCAGTACAGTTGGGGAAGCAGGTACCTGGAATGGAATTCCAGAGTTTAGCGGTTCTAGGGAAGAAACTACTGGAGTAGAAAGATCTTTTACATCTAGGGATCTCTACTGCGTGGGGGTGGGATTTAGCTGCCTGTCAGGTTTGTCGAAGGTGTCTACGTCGTGGGGGCACAAGTGCTGCAGTTCGTCAGAGCATTCACCATTAAAATACTTGTAGAACAGGCAGAGGGATGCACGTTTCGTCGATAGGACAGAGGCTGAAGCTTAGATGCCAGTTCAGGGCCTATCAGATTGGCGACTCTCTTTTGAACCTTGTCTAGGAACGAGAGACTAGTAGCAGATGCACCAGCCCAAATGTGACAGCAATACTCCATACATGGGCGAATGGTGGCGTTATAGAGGTAAGGATACTTTCAGGTGTCAGTAGTTTTCTAGCAAGGTAGAGAGAGCCTACCTTCTTCGCAGCGGCCCTAGCAATGTTCTCAATGTAATTTTTCCAGCTCATGTTTCCTGTGAACATTAGGCTAAGCAGTTTGAAAGATGTACTCTTAGATAGGGAGTCACTGACGATTGCTATTGGTAGCAGAGAAGGATTTCTGTAATTATTGAAGGAAACCAGTTTAGTCTTGGTAGCAATGAATGTTACCATACATTTTTGTCCCCATTCCACTACAGAATGGAGGTCATTCTCTAGTGTTTTTGCCATTTCTTTAGATATGTGTTAATTTGTTTTCCTGTCGTGTATGTTATAGAGTGTGATGTCATCAGCATATATACCCATCTCAGAGGCAGTTTTGTCGGGAAGGTCATTAACAAATATTAGGAACAATAGAGGTCCAAGGATAGACCCCTGAGACACCCCTGCATTTATATCATATTGTTTAGATGTACGATCGTCGAGGACAAAATGGATTTTTCTCTTATCTAAGAAGGATTTAATTATGTTAATATTCTACCAGTGATACCGTATGATCTAATTTTCCTTAGAAGACCATCGTGCCATACCCTGTCAAAAGCCTTAGATATATCTAGAGCTACCGCTCAGCCCTCCCCCGCTTTGTCCAGTCAATGGTATATACGTTCAGAGATTACAGTGAGGATGTCTATTGTGGAACGGGCTTGTCAAATCCATAGTGTTTGTCAGTCAGAAGTTTAGCATCTGTAAGGTGACGAACTAGAGCATGGTTAATTATGGTCTCAAATATTTTGGCGAAAAGTGTGAGGAGGCTAATGGGGCGATAATTTGATGGGTCAGTTCTTTCGCCAGAATTCTTGAATACTGGTACTACAGTAGCAGTTTCCAACAGCCCGGAAAGCATGATTCATTAAGGCATTTGTTGTAGAGTTTGGAGAGAACTGGAGCTACTTCGGCTGATCACTTTTTAATAGCACAGCTGGGATGAGATCAGGTCCACATATGTTTGATTTTCGCCTCAATCTTGAAATTATCACAGCAATCATAATCACATTCCAAACGCAACATCCACTCACACTCTCGTGAAATACACCTCTAGATTATAATTATTGTTTACTACTTTGCTGATTTGTACGGCATCCCGAGGTAATCCTGTGACAGAATGGTTGTGTTCTGTAGTTTGATTAAAAACAAAGACAACAACAAAAAGGTATAATGAGAATATACACACCTCATATGAAACCAGATGATAACTTACACAGTCACTTGCATTATGAATGACAAAATTGCATTTGGATCGTATCGTTAACTCACATCTTTTCACTTGTTTGCAATTTTTGGAATATTTAATGAGTGATGTTACGTTATTGTAGCTTTTTTATATAAGTCAGCCAGCTGCTAACTCAACATTTTGCATTTCCAACATACTGTCATATTTCTGTGCATTTTGTTCATTCATCTAAACAAAGATTGTACTCATTATAAACCATCATTGGCGTTTGATTACTATTTTTTGTTAATTTCAGTGTTATGTGCCCAATAGTTTAAGAGTGTATCGGTTAAATATTTATGCGCACACGCGTATATCTACTGTTTTATTCACATAGAAACTTATACCATTAAGATTCGTATACATTTCACCAATTTTTATTTTCAAAATCAAAGTTGATAAATTAAATAAACATACATAAATAGTGTGACGGGTTTGTTTTTCCTTTTAAACCCGACACGCAACTAAATCCCATCCCTTCACAGTAGAGATCCTAGGTGTCAGAAAGCATTCTACTCCAATAGTTTCTTCCCCAGAACTGCTAGACTTTGGAACTCCCCTCCGGGATTCTGCTTTCCCAACTGTACTGACATGCAGAAGTTCAAGTGTACTGTGAACAGACATCTTGTTACTCATCTCCCCTCATAATACCCCCGCAACTTATGTTCCCGATAGTAGCCCCCTACTTACAAAGTGGCACTGTGCCTTTTTGGGGGTGAAAATTGAATAAAATAAAAAAAAGGTATAAGTAGTTTTCCCGCATAAGCCAAATAGAGCTTTACAGATCTTCCATGTTATTATTTTTACAAGGAAATCGTCAATTATAAAGGAATGAAAGCTACTCAAACATAAGGGTAAATGTTTCTATATTTATAGATTTTGCTCGCCTGGAAGGATTATATCACAGTGGAAGAACATATACTACACTTACTCCCAAAAAGGAACTTATTACTGAGAGGATAGTATAATGAAAAAAAAAACAGGAATGAAAATAGTATTTTAATAGTTAATCCTGATCGATATTATGTGTAATCAGATGTGCTCCAACTCTCACTAGGACAAATGTTATCTCATAAAAACCAGTCGAAATTCCACACTCAATTTAGAGGGAGAGAGAGAGAGAGAGAGAGAGAGAAAGAGAGCGCGAGATAGACAGAGTGAAAGAGAGGTAAAGAAGGAGTAAAAAGGAAAGTGTGTGTGAAAATGACAGATATAGGGGGTAGAAAAAAGTGACAGATACATCAAAGGAGAGATGGGGAGTAAATGCTTGAAAAGTTTAGGTTGTTTGTTTGTTAGTTTTACGGCATATCAACCCTTTTCAGATTATTTAATGCCGAATCTGTTGATTTTGAAGAACGATTTTTGGTCAGAGTAGACCTGAGAGCAATGGCAATTAAAGGGTGGCTCCACACTCCCTAAGTCCTTCAAGCTGGGGCCTCACCATCGGATATAGTTTAAGGTCATATCCAGGACTGTTTAGGAAGCTAAATAGTTAGTTTTTATTTGAGGCCGAGATGAGAGAGGAATACAAGAAAGAGAGAAAGACAAATGAAGGAAGGAAAAATATAAACCTCCACAGTAAATGTGGTATAATTGTGACTAATTCATATTAATTTCTATTAATCCCTAAGTGTGCATCAAACAAATACCATAATACTTAGTTCGCTGCATCTTACTATGAGAACGACCCATACAATCTTTCAGCCTGATCGACATATTAGTAGCTCCCGAGAAAATTTAGAACGGACAGACAGACAAAAAGACAGACTTAAACTAATATATATATATATATATATATATATACCTTTCTGTGTGTTCAGAGACATACTGAAGTATATTTAAATAGCTATATAAATAGATAGATCCCTGTGTAGAGGTTCTTCATCGGTATTTATAGCAAGTCCTCTTTTTCCTGCACCTGGACAGTTTTACAAGCAAAACACAGCTGCTGTTGATTACCCTTTTTGCCACTCATGTCAAGTGCATCTCCTTCGCGACCGCATCACTCAATTGCCCTCGTTGTGAACGCCAAGCCTTAAGTGAACAACCACTCCCAAAACCGTGAGAAAATATAACAAGCGAAACGAGTTCAGTTCTTCTGATAGACATTTTATTAATCCTACCAAACCCAGTGCCATAGTTTCAAAGATTCTGATTTCAATTAGTCTTTGTTTTGTAATTCTCTAATGTTCTATTTTTTTTTTTGGGAAAAATAAAAGTGAAAAAAATATATATATGTATAGACTACTATTCGAACAGGAAAAACACTACTCACATGCTATATTCAAGTAAACTAGCGATAAAAATGTCAGGAATTATTCTCTATTACATTAGATTAAGTTAGGACTTTATTTAAGTAATATACTTAATATATACTATTACTATAAGCTTGCTTGTATTGAAAATGCTTGCTTCCTTGCTAGCCAATCAAACCATCTAATATAGTTAGTCTTACTTTCAATTATATTTGAACCTAAAATACACAGTAACATAAGCTACGTCGCTAGGACTATTACTGAATAGATACACAATGCTTTGAGCTTGACCAAACTGACTGCATTTAATTAATCCCGACGCACTATATAGTAATAGTTTTTTTTTTCTCATTACGATACAAGCACCCTTGCTGGATTGCTACGTATATCCAATATGTACTTTGCTTCCAAGACGACTGCCTATGTCTGATTTGCATGTTAAGTTAAAAAAAAATTCTTCTCTTCTCAAACTAAACATTACTTGGCACTCAAAACTCTAATAATTAATCCTAACTGTATTCTGTAAGTTTAATCATCTCCTGAAAACTAACAATCTGCTCTACTCCCCAAGCTGCCGCTAACATTAATACAATGCACCCGACTCAGATGGGGGTCCTTAGCTTTCAGCCCTTAACCTTCTCATGCTGACCGATTGGAAGTCATGATCACTAAACATCTGTATATTTCTTAGGCATGCATTAGTTTATTCTTATCCAGGTGGATACTCACTAACAACAGTCTGTACTTAGATATACAACTATCTATATTACATAGCAATAGCTGTCCCTTCCTTAGCTTAGCAATGTTAAATACAAAAACTGAACGTATACTCTGTAATGCAAAATACAACTTTCTTATTTTTAAACGAAACCTGAAGATATATTCATTAGAAATGGTAAAATACTTTTTACCTACAATCTCCGTATATTCGCATCTACTGGAAATATGTCCATATAACTATTTATTGTACTATACATACTGTATACGGCATAGCATATAATTTACTCCCAATTATGCCTGCACTGTAATGTCATTCATATAAAAAATGACGTTACTTGTATCTATTGAATATACAACTTAACCCTCCTGCTATCTAAAATATCCAGAGCTTGTACAATTTTTCGAGTTAATTCGTAATACCATACCATTCTGCAACGCATTATCCTATTCCTAAGCCAACATAAAAATAAGAAAAGGAACTTTTTTTAACCTTAAGGAAAAAACAAACAATGTTAACTCCTTTCAACAGACCTGCTTGCAAATATAGCTGCTTCCATTGCATCAACTCTTACTTAGCCCCTCCTCCAGTAACAAACAATGAAATAGCAATGTCCTGTAATCACTTTGAGGAGTATAATGTTTCAGTTGATATATAACCCTTATAAACTAACCCGTTAACATTAACCCCCAACGTGGGGCGCATAAATACCTGGATTAGGGCCCAGGCGCGGGGAAAACCCTCTCGGTGCTGATGGACCTGTAGATCTTCTCAGGTCGTCCGTCTAGGAGAAGAAAAACTCTGAAGCTAAACCTAAGGGGAGGAAGGCCTCTCCAGTCTTGGATGATAACCTTCCTGGAGCTGGTGACTCAAACAAATTACCGGTCTGCAAACCTAAACTGCTTAAGGAGTAGATAGGCACTGTCTATCGCCCGGCTTCCATACTCCTTCTTTGCCTATTAGCTAGACGTAGAGGTCGAATCAAAGGGAGTCGACAGACCTTCAGTGGTCGATCTTGTTTCCTGACTAGGGCAATGAACACCGTTTTCCTCACTCCCGACACATCCCATCCCTTAAACTGGGCACTGGGAAGTGCTTGAATGCAATAATGGCAGTACAAGTAGATTAGGTTGACCATCGTCTGATGGGTTGAGGGTACCGGATAGACAGTTCCTGGCTGCTGTTCCCGACTGGTAGTACTCTTTGGTAGCGCTTAGAGCGGCTGCTCCATCAACAGTTGTATAATATGGGGATATTTGTAGTGCCATGTCGTGCATGGAAAGGGACCCTGCCATCATCCCCGGTGAGCTATCCCAAGGCTACAATCCTAGTAGATGGCAGGACAACTGATGGTCTGCGTGTATTTCATGTCTTGTATTCTGCATAACCACTTATTCAGCATCCCTTACCTAAACTGAAACTCTTTAAAAAAATGACAGTACAAAAAAACCTACCTGCCTTCTCCCTTGAGGCTTGCATTTACGAACATCCGTGGGCTTAGAACTAATTTAAATGATGTTGAAGCATTTCTCCTAACAAATACCCCGAATATCTTAGCACTAAGTGAGACTAACCTACACTCCTCCATCCCCTGTAACTACTTTAACATGTCTGGATATCTCCCACTCTGCTGTAAAGAATCTGACAGACATATACACGGGCTTGGAGTATATATTTGAAACACCCTCCCCTTGACTAGAGAAACTAAACTAGAATCGGACAATCAAGCCTTTATGTGCTTTAGACTTAACATGCAACATAACATTAGCTACTTTTATTTTCTCTACTGCTCTCCCTCTTCCCAGGACTGCACCCTAATAAACAAAGTCCCTGACAGTATAGATACAGCACTTTCCCTCGACACTAGCGCACAAGTGCATGTGTTTGCTGACTTCAATGTCCATCACAGCAACTGGCTTGGATTTTCTACTTACACAGACGCAGCTGGCATGACTACGTATAACTTCTCTATATCTCATTCCCTATCACAGATGGTTACGTTTCCAACCCGTTTCCCAGACCAGCAAGAACAACACGCATCACTTCTAGATCTGTTTCTGACCACAGTTCTCGATGACTGTGTAGCTAATGCCCACAGCCAACTTGGGAACGCCGATCATGCCATGGTAATAGTTGAAATAGCCTTTAGAGCCAAAACTGAAGAGCCACTGCTCAAAACAACGAGATATTATAAAAAGGCTGACTGGGAAGCTATCAAGGATCTCATCAGGGACGCCACATCGCAAAATATCTTTTCATTTCCTGCTGAAAAGTGCGCAAATGAGACCACTGAATGGTTCAAAACAGCAATTGAAGCACATGTTCCTTCACGGAAATTTTATAGCAACCCCTACTCTCCCCAATGGTTTACTTCTGCTTGTAATAGCAGCATGCGTACCGCAGATTTAACCGACATAAGTCCAGTTCAAACAGACAGAAGTATATAGAAGCCAGAAGTAACTGTAAGAAAGGAATAGCGACAGCTAAAAGAGAATTTACTGAAACCACCAAAAAACGCATCGAAGCACAGAAATTAGGAACCCGCGATTCTGGAAAATCTACAACAGTGTAGTAAATAATAGGCAATCAACAATTCCTCCACTATCCAACAATCATGAGGTTGTTTGCTCTGCAACTGAGAAGGCTAACATGCTTACTAGACGGTTTGCCTCGAATTCCATACTGGACCCTGCCAACCACCCCCTTCCTGACTTTCCTTTGCGGACAGACGCCACACTAGACGATCTGAAAATCACCCCTTTTCAGGTGCATGCTATCATAAGAAATCTTGACACTGCAAAAGCATGTGGACCTGATCTCATTCCGGCTGTGCTATTAAAAGCCGAAGTAGCTCCAGTTCTCTGTAAACTGTACAACAAATGCCTTAATGAATCTTGCTTTCCTTCCTGATGGAAAACTGCTTCTGTAGTACCAGTTTTCAAGAATTCTGGAAAAAGAATTGACCCAGTAAATTATCGCCCCATTAGCCTCCTCCAACTTTTCGCCAAAATATTTGAGACAATAATTAACCAAGCTCTAGTCCATCACCTTACAGATGCTAAACTTCTGACCGACCAACAATATCGATTTAGACAATCCTAACTGTAATCTCAGAACGCATATACCATTCACTGGACAAAGCGGGGGAGGGAAGAGCGGTAGCTTTAGATATATCTAAGACTTTTGACAAGGTATGGCATGAAGGTCTTCTCAGGAAAATAAGGATATATAGTATCACTGGAAGAATACATGACATAATTAAATCCTTCTTAGATAATAGAAAAATCCAGGTTGTAATTGACGGTCGTACATCTAAACAATACGATGTAAATGCGGGAGTGCCTCAAGGGTCTATCCTGGGACCTCTGTTATTCCTAATATTCATAAATTACCTCTCTGACAAAATTGCCTGCGAGATGGGTATATATGCTGACGACATCACACTCTATAACAGACACGACAGGAAAACAAATGAACACATATCTAAAGAAATGGCAGAAGCATTAAAGGATGACCTCCAATCTGTAGTGGAATGGGGACAAAAATGGATGATCATCTTCAATGCTGCCAAGACTAAACTGGTTTCCTTCAATAATTACAAGAAATCTTCTCTACTACCAATAGCAATGGCCAATGACTCTTTATTTGAAAGTACACCCTTTAAACTCCTCGGCCTAACGCTTTCAGGAAACATGAGTTGGAATAATTACATCGAGAGTATCGCCAGGACCGCTGCGAAGAAGGTAAGTTCTCTCTACCATGCTAGAAAGATACTAACACTCGAAAGAATCCTATACATATAAGGCCACCATTCGCCCATGTATGGAGTATTGTTGTCATATTTGGGCTGGTGCATCTACCATTAGTCTCTCGCTCCTAGACAAGGTTCAAAAGAGTGTTGCCAATCTGATAGGTCCTGAACTGTCAGCTAAACTTCAGCCCCTGTCCTATCGATGAAATGTTGCATCCCTCTGCCTTTTTCCAAGTACTTTAACGGTGAATGCTCTGACGAACTGCAAGCACTTGTGCACCCTCGACGTAAATACCCTCGGCGAACCTGACAAGCAGCTAAATCCAACCCCTTCACAGTAGTGATCTCTAGATTAAGAGAGCCTTCTACTCCAGTAGTTTCTTCCCCAGGACAGCTAGACTTTGGAATTCCTTGCCGGATCCCTGCTTCCCCAACTGTACTGACATGCAGAAGTTCATGATCAACGTGAACCGACATCTTGCAGCCCAAATCCTTACACAGTACCCCTGATGCCTATGTCCCTGATAGTAGCCCCCTACAACAAAGTGGCAATATGCCTTGTGTGGGGTGAAAATATAATAAATTTTATATACATATATATATATATATATATATATATATATATATATATATATATATCGCCCTGTGTTAATCGTGATACCCCCTGAACTGATGATTCCCAAAGGATGAAAAACTAGTGTCTGTAATTATTATAGTGTATATATATATATATATATATATATATATATATATATATATATATATGTATGTATGTATGTGTGTGTGTGTGTGTGAGAAAACTTTAATAAGTTTCCACAGCGTTTTTGTACAAGCATTGAAAATTGTCTTTAAACGCATGAAAATTCAGTACAATTGCTATATATCTTATGAGGTGACCGATTTTTGTGATTTCAGGTTCAAATGAACAGCTCATCTGGAATTGGAATGCACCCTACTAAAGCGTGATTGTCACAGCTGGTGAATTTCAAAAATGCAATCTGGACGTGAGGACACTTTAGAAGAAGGATATGCAATAAAATTATATTTTAAACTTGAAAAAAATGGCACACCAACGTATGGAATGCTTCAGACTGCTATAAGACCATCTTACATGAATAAAGCATCAGTTTTTGTGTGGTCTAAAAGATTCTAAGGAAAGCGGGGAGACTGTGAGGGATGTAAAAAAAGGTGAGGGAGGAGTAAAGACGTCAGAACACTAGTGTTAATTGGCCAAATAAAGACTTTCATGGATAAGAACCGTCGTGTGTCTATCGAGACAATAAGTGCACAGTTTGAAATCAGTGTGGGAACTGAAAACAATTATTCGCGAGGAACTGAATATTCTAAAGATTTGCGCGAAGTTTGTCCTAGGGGTGCTCAGAGAAGACCAGAAAGAAAAACGTAGTCATGACAGCAAGGAGATGATCGAGCTGAGCAATTCGAATTCAGCAGTTCTTGATGCTCTGGTGACCTGCAATGAACGCTGGATCTATTGCTATGACTCAGAAATTTAAAAAAAAATCAGTTCCAAGTGGAAGTATGGTGGATATCCGAGATCCAAGAAGGCCCAGAAACTTATGATGATCCCTTTTTTCGACAGCACGGTTCCCACTAGACATACACTCAACAGGAATACTAGGTTGAGGTTTTACGGGAGTTCAGAAAGTGATTTCTTCGGAAAAGGTTAGCACTATTCAAATCGCGTCAATGGCATTTCCATAAGAACAATATACCAGTCTATAACTCTATTCTTGTCACAGACTATGAGACCAAAATGGGCACCAAGACAGTTTATCACTATAGGCCAGACCTTGCTCCCTTTTGGTTATTCCCTAAGCTCCAGTAAAACTTTAGAGGTTGTCATTATGAGACAATTGAGGAGATGAGTGAGGTTGTGAAGGGGGTCATTGACACAATCATACAAGAAGACTTTCAGGGGACTTTCCAGAAGTTGTTGGAACTGGACGACGAGTCCATTGCAGCCGAAGGAGATTACTCCCAGTGAGACTTGAATTTTAGAGTTTTATATGTGTACTATCAATAAAAGTGCGCATACTAAAAAAAATCTGAAAACTTATTGAAGGAACCTCGTAATCATGTTGACACACAGTGTCCCGTTAGATCGCCGAAGTAAAGAAACGTTGGCCCTAGTCATTACGAAATGGGTGACCAATTAAGAATATTAGGCACTGTATGTAGGAACACGTCGACACCTCCCTTAAAGAACTATAAAAAGTTAACAACGTCACCTCCCTTGACGCGGGTATACGTGCTTCTGTGGAGCGCTTGTGAATTTAATATTAGCATGAAGCTTTTTTTCCTTCTTAGTGCCCTTTCGAATTGGGAGGCATTACTCTGTATTTTTTTTTTTTACACAGTGATCACCACTTATCAAGGCCCGGAAGCCACTCAGGGATAAGGGTTATTGCAAGTACATTACGTTAGTGTGGAGATTTGATTTGTTAAGGCAGTGTTTCCTATTTGCTTTAGAACGATCGTCCGCGGCCCACACATTAGTGCGAGCCGCGTGTTTGATATTGCTTGCTATATACTATGGAGGACGTGTCATAGTGGATGCCCTAATTCAAAAAATAAAGGATGCCACCGAAAAAGAAAGAGGACAAAACGGGACTTGAGAAAAATAAATAACACTAAGTAGATGAGCAGCTAAGGTATTTTTTTATTATTATGTATTATTATTTTTTTTACAACAAGCGTAACAGATTATGAAATACCGAGCTATGCGAAAAAAAAAGAAAGATTCAAAACAACAAATATTTAAAAAAAAAAATTGCTAATAAAGAAAAGAAGGCAATACAAGTGAAAACTCAAGAATAGACGCCATTCGTTTCTCTTCCCTTAGGTGTGCACCATGTGTTGCACAGGTGCTGATAATTTTAAACGTCAAGAAATTGTGGAGGAAGAAGGCCCCACCCACAGGACCGTTTCTCTCGTTGACATTTAAATGGCGAAAACATTTTAAGAAAGGAGAAGAAAAGGGGTCGCAATTCCACCTGTTTTGGCATTATAACAATTTATGTTGTGCCCTTAGAGGGCATATTTGCGGAACAAAAATGTGCGTACATAATCATTATACTAACTTACACACACACACACACACACACACACACACACACACACACACACACACACACATATGTATAGTAAGTTATGAAAATATATATGGTAATTAAGCTACACAGAGTATACCGCGTTTCAAGTATAATACACTTAAACATGATATTTCAATTAATGCAAATTACATATGTATTATTATAGATTAAATCCTCTATTGAATATTATATATTACGAGGAATAATTTGCCCGGTTTTCTAATTCGCAAAAAAAAAAAAAAAAAAAGGAATAAATAAATAAATAAATAAAAAAAAAAAATAAATAATATAATGATAATGTCGTTGATCAAATTTCGCCTGTGTTTGTTTACAATATCAAATCAACTGATATTTGGGCTTGTCGGTCATAAAAAATTATCTTTCTTCTTTTATAGATAAAAAAGAATTCTTACAGGAGAGTATTTTCCGTTACACCGGTGTAACATAAGATATTCCCCTGCAAAAATTCTTGTTTTTGTATCTCTAAGAGAAGAAAGACTATTTCAAAGATCGGATTTTTCGATATCAGATGAATATCTGTACAAAGCATATCTAATAACAGTGCCAGACATTTAATTTAGCTTTGTGTGAAATGTGCAAAAGATAGGTTCAGTCATTTCGGAACCTATGACGAAGGAATGCACGCACACACAAAAAGTGACTTGATATACATATATATTTCCACAGCCGGACAACGTCGCAGCTCACAAGAGCCATGACAGCTAACAAACCGGGAACCCAAGATTCAAGTTCAACCCTCATTTGGGCTCATAAGTTAGATATATCCGAACCCAGGATTACGAAACTCGAGCCTCTTGCACGCGAGACAAGCACTCTGCTAACTGAGCAAACGCGTCACACACAAGAAAGTCTATTAACTAACACAGATCAAATAAACCGCGGCGAAATCCGACAGTGGAATGGGCCTACTTCGTCTCGAACGAGGGATGTGATCATCTATAACCCAAGCCGATGTTTCACAAGTATAGCCAAGTAGGAATTTTATACTCAGTAAAGATATCATCACTACAAGCTTACCTAGCAAGCAATAAGCAATAGAACCTCCAGAATGTGTGAGAATATATATATATATATATATATATATATATATATATATATATATATATATATATATAGTAAAACTGGTACTTAGTAAAAACCTGAAGAAAGCAGATCAAATATGTGTTTTATTTTAAATATATGTAATCAAACAGATAAAACGGTAATAAACACACACACAGACACACACACACACACGTGCATATATATATATATATATATATATATATATATATATATATATATATATATATAGTAAGTTATAAAAATACATGTGGCAATCAAGCTACACAGAATATTGCGCGTTTCATTCTTATGAGAATTTGTCAGACATAAGAAACGTCTCACGAGAATAAAACGCGGAATATTATGTGTAGCTTAATTGCCATATATATATTATAGCTTACTACCTAGCTTTACCTATGTGCTGAGCACTGTTGAAGTAAATACTGAAAATTGACGGATAAAATTATATTTTCGTATATTAATTTATGTGATTAAATGAAGTAGTCATATATATATATATATATATATATATATATATATATATATATATATATATATATATATATATATAAATACTGAAATGCCCTTGGGTTACAAATTATAGAATACTGTAAACATAAAGTCCAAATAAATATTAGTATCAATATTTATCAATATTTATCAATATTTATCAATAAGACGACCCCAAGCAAATAAACAAAACTCAATATGAGAGATAGAGCAATAGAATTACAACAAAATTTATTGTTTGACAAACAAGTACAAATAATTATTCGAGTTTTATTTCCTTAATTCATGAATTTTCAATGAATGGTCATCTCATCAGAGAAAATGTAACAAAGATTTTATCATCATTTTTTCAATTAGTACATAAATTGAAATTAAAATCGAAGTGATAGTGAAAAACGGGTTCTCGAAGTTGAAACAATAAATATACAGCAACAGTTTTAAAATATAATACATACTGGTATAACTGTTCCTGTATATTTATTGCTTCAATTTTTAGTTTCCTTTGGAAACTATCACCTTATTAGCATCATAATGTTTTGATCTGTGGTTATTAATGACTTGAATCTCATCAGGCTTAACATCTGTCTTATGATACATTTTTCAGCATTCGTTTATTCACGCACAAATACAAACGCATATATATATATATATATATATATATATATATATATGTGTGTGTGGGGGGGGGTGTAACTATTCGTTTTTTACTAACTTCTAATCTTGAAACAATTGCATCACCGATTGTTTTGAAATTTCGCTACTGCACTTTAATAGACTATGGGCGTGTTTTTTATATACTTAATATAAAATATAATATTCATCTAATAATTAGACAGTATTGCATCATTAAATACTATTTTTTGATTAGTCGATTTTTCTCGAGAATAAAATAGCGATAATGAACGCAACATTTTTCCATACATACTTTAATTTTTGTTTTCAAATCTTTTCTAAAAAATACTTACTTTACTGATTAAAAAAAAAATATTGATATAGCGTTTAATCAGGTGTTGTTTATAGTCAAGGATTATAACAATATTTTTCTGAGTCGATATTTTTCGACATTAGCCGAGAGATAATGAATGCGACAAGCAAAAAATTATTGTTTGGTTACGCGTACGCATACACAAAATAATTGAAGCATTTTAAAAAATCTTTTCTCCCTTTTGTTAAAAAAAATCATGTCAATTTTTTAATGATATACCATTTTTCGATAACTTAAACAAATGAAAAATCTATTCAGTAAAGCAAGAAAATAAATTGAATATAGATAATGAAAAACTAAAGAATTTTATAAAGAAAAAGAAATTTACTGGTATATCAACCAGTAAATTTCTTTTTCTTTATAAACTTCTTTTTTTTTTCATTATTGATATTCAATATAGTTTGTTGCTTTACTGAATAGGTTTTTCATTTTTTTTTAAAGATTTCTTCTTTTAGTAAGCTTAAACGTCAGGACTTATTTTAAAAGGGTTTGTTCATTTTATCATCCAATTTTTATCGATGAGTCACTTTCATGTAAACATGGTATGATTTATTTATTTAACCCATTTTAGAGGATAAGATGCTAATATTGTTATACATTTTAATTATCAATCCATCATATTTTTCACTTCCAGTTTATTAGTAAGTAATTCTTGAAACCGATCTTGAAAAAAATCTTTTATTTTATTTTTCACTGAATTATCATCGATTTCCCATTTATTTTGTTGGTCTAGTAAATACTTTTTAAAATGTTATCTTTTTACAGATTTATAGATTATCCAATGTGATTGAATGACGCCTCTGACACCAGCTATGTAGTCTGAATTGGTTTGAATTAAACGACAGACGTTCATTAAAAACATTTCTTTGGATTTTATTTCATCGATTTATTAAACTTTCTTGCAGAAAATAATCAGCAAGACATATTAATTTACTATTTTTCCGGCCGTACTCTAAGATATGTTTATAGTAAAATAAACACCCTACACTTTTCTTTTTTTTGTTGTTTGCAAACAACTTTTTTGTTGTTGTATTTCTCTTTGCTAATATGATCCGCAGAATATCAAACTTGGGTCATCATATTCGCAGAGCAGAAGCAGTACGACGAGTAGTTGCTAGTCAAACTCAGGAAGAATGGCTATCAAGCGAACCAAAGTAGAAGACAACGGATGGTTCAAATAATGAAGCAGGAGGACGACGTGCAGTTAAACTTGTGGATGCACGATTGCCGGTACATCAATTTTTTCTCAGCAGAATGAAGACACCAGTTTCAGAGTTACTGAAAGACGTCAACTAGAAACAAAAGATCAGCGTCAAACACCACTCCATGCTCAACAATTACGGGATTGAGATCGACTTATATTCAGGTACAACGCTGCTGATTATTATAGTTTGAGCCGCCATATTCTCATCGGCACTATGACTGAAGTGTGTCCCTATTGCAAGGCTCTGAAATACTCACTAATTTTTGGAGATGGTGTCGATGGATATCAGGTCAATGTTAACATGATAAATCCAGTTAATGGTGATGAATCAAGTAGGAAAGGCAGTGCCACGAAATATTATTCATACCGATTGATGATTCGAGAGAATGGAAACAATCACATTCTGAAATATCTGCTTCATCAATACATCGAAGGTATGTATACAAAAATGAAAACAGAACGTTTGCTATTTATCCGTTTGAATCAGACCAAAGTTCACTCTGAAGAATGTTCATTTGCAAGCTAGAGTTGTAAATGGAATTCATCGGAAGGCTACAGATGTTGTTATCTTCATATTTCGGCAGTCCACGTCATATAAGTGCACTCAAAATGTATTTGCATATGTTCTTCATTATAGGCGCCATGAACTGTTCATTACATTTGTATGCAACCCTGCTTGGGATGATATACAGCAACTCGGACTTCCTGGGCAATCATCGATGGATAGACTCGATATCTGAACGCATGTTTTTAGACAGAAGCTGAAGTCGCTAATAAATTTCATGATAAAACACACACAGATATGTATATATATATATATATATATATATATATATATATATATATATATATATATATATGTGTGTGTGTATGTGTGTGTGTGTGTGTGTGTACTAGAGGGGTACCCGGCGATGCACGGTTGTTTGGAGGGGTGTGTGTAGGGGGTAATAAAGAAGAATCGAAGTAATAAACCTGTTTAAATATAAAAATAAAAATAAAAACGATGTTAAACTTTTTTCAAAAATCGGCAAAACAAAAACAAAAAACAAAAAAAACAGCGAACAAACGTAAAACTTCTTTAAAAAAGAAATCGGAAAACAAAAAGCATAAATCAAGGGAAAAAAATGATGGACTTGTTCGACCCCCCCCAAAAAAAAAACAGCGAAAAGCGAAAAAAAAATGGCATAAATAACCCTTCGATTCGGTTAACTCCATAGTGCCTTTCACCCAGTCCATTCCATTTTTTAAAAAAATTAACTACAAAACGAAATAAAGCGAAAAAGAATGGCATAAATGACCCTTCGATTAGGTTAACTCCATGGTGCGTTTCACCCAGTAGAATCAAAATTCCATTCCAGGTTTTTTTAAGCAACAACGAAGTAAAGAAACCCCAAACCGGTGTTCCTTCGTAACTGTCTCTTGTGGACGATCTCACAACAGTGTTAAGTGGTGGCGGGAGAAGGAGGAATTTATTAGAGAGAAAAGATTTTACCACTACCATTGATCCTAACCGATTTTGGCAGTGAACTCTCAGCAGATAGAATATAGGAATCTACAATTATCGAGGAAGTGGATAGGTAATCGGCCTATAACACACCTCAGATATTATGCTACAGTTTTTGCATATTACATTTGTATGAAATGTCTTGATTTTTAATCCTATTAAGGTCAAAATAAGAGGGGAAAAATGAGTTCATTTTATATATATAGGGATATGTGCCGCTTGATATAGTCAGTGGAACGGCAAAAGAGACGATCACCACACTCATACATAATTAACTGGCTCTATAAAAATCAGTAGAAATAAAATCGACAATGAAATATGCGCTGAAATACCTGATGCATACATTGATAAAATTCTTAATGAAGTTGTGGCAAAAAATATGATATAGGAACCTTGCAATATATCGAATTCAATCTTAACATGCATGGTAGATGGAAGATTCTCTAAGCGATATCCTCGAGTATTATTATCCGACATAATCACAGGAAATGATGGATACCCTTTATACAGAAGGTCAGCAGAAAATGGCGGTAAATTAGAAACTATGCAAATGCGAAATGGTGATATTGAAGTCGATAATCAGTGGGTTGTTTCCTATTTTCCTTTTCTATCAGAAGCCTACAAATCGCACATAAGCGTGGAATACTGTAACTTAGTTAAGTCGATCAAATATATTTGCAAGTATGTGAATAAAGGCAGCGATAATGCATTTTTTTGGTTTGAAAACAATACGAAATGAAATGAATGTAGTTACATCTATCTAGGAAATCGCACAGTATCCAGCTAGAAGATGCATGAGCAGCCATAAAGCTATATGGCGAATTTATTCATTTCCCATACATGGACGAAGTCCGTCTATTATTCACTTAGCAGTACATCTACAAAATAGACAACGTGTTTACGTTACATCTTCAACTATAGAACAAATAGCTCTGAATCCACCGGATGCGATATTAACAGTTTTTCACGTTATATCAAATTGATGCATTTGAGAAAACGCTGTCCTATTTGAGAGTGCTAGTGTATTGCCCATGGGATATTAGTAGAAAATCATTTGAACCACGCAAACAAGGAGAGCGTGTCGAAGGACAGCATGACATAATAAAAAAAACACAAACAGATTGTATTCATTCCAATCAACACGAATGTTTCTTTCTTCACGTGATGTTGATAAAATTAATGATGCGTGTAACACACATCCCATCTTATTCAAATTCGTGCGTTGTTTGCAATCATATTGACCTATTGCTCTATTTCATCTACAACAGAATAATGGGCTAAATACGAATCACACATGGATATTTTTAAAGATGCAATTAAAGTGCAAATGCCTACCTTGGTTTTATAGCAAAAAAATCTATAATAAAAAGGTTGGAAATTTGTGCTTAGAAATAACAAAGTTCGCAATCAATCGGGAAGAACATCACCAAATCGATCTGATGCTACTTTGTTTGATGTAGAATTGCGTCGTGAACAAATGTTTAACAAAATTAC
Organism: Euprymna scolopes; assembly: GCF_053919585.1. Lineage (NCBI taxonomy): Eukaryota > Metazoa > Mollusca > Cephalopoda > Sepiida > Sepiolidae > Euprymna > Euprymna scolopes. The sequence goes on from NC_136491.1 coordinate 102,702,012, forward strand.
AACCCTGATGATCTTTTGTTGCGCGTGCAACCAAATACGAATAAACTAACATTCGAGCAAAACATTTACAACTAAATAATACAGGCTGTCAATAATGAGGTTAGAGAAATCATCTCCAATAGAGTAATGGGGAACAATAGAAATGAAACATGGTTGAAGACATTTTTCGTCAAATATGCAATGAAAATGCACATACCTACATGAATTTTACGGCATAAATCTTCAATGGGGCATTGATAAGGAGTGAAAATAAAAAAATTGCAAACAAAGATCTCAATTGGGAATGACATTACCGAATCGATCTCTTGCGACTTTGTTTGATGTAGAATTGCGCCTGGAACAAACTTACAACACAGATGATCTTTAGTGGTACATTCAATAAAATATTAAAAAACTAAATTTGGAGCAAAAAGACATTTACAAAAAAATAATGCAGACTATCAATAATGGGGTGTGAGAATTAGTTTCCTAGATGCGCCAGCAGATACTGGTAAAACCTTCTTAATTAAATTGAGTTTGGCAATTATTCGATCACAAAATGACATAGACTTAGCTCTTGCATCATCTGGAATAGCTGCAACATTACTGCCAGGTGGAAGAACTGTTCATTCGGCTTTAACATTACCATTAAATATGCAATTTATGGAAACTCCCATGTAAAACATTTCCAAAACATCAAGTATTGGAAAAGTATTGCAGCAATGTAAACATTGTTTGGGATGAATGCACAATGGTGCACAAAAATCACTTGAGGCTCTTGATCGAACATTGCAATATTTGCGTGGAAATGACCGACTATTGTGGAATGCCGTAACATTGCTTGGCGGAGATTTCAGGAAAACATTACCTGTAATTCCTCGATAAACACCAGCAGATGAAATAAATGCTTACCTACAAATATTCCACTTTTTTTTGCCGACAAATTATATTTGACTAGAAATATGTAGCAGCAAAACGATCAGCAGAAATATTTTCAAATCAATTGCTGGAAATTGGAAATGGAAAATTTTTGACTAATTTTAACTCATGGCAAATTTCATTGCCACAAAACTGCTGTAATTTAGTGACAGCAAAAGAAGAATCGATTAAAAAACATTTCCAGACATCCAAATGAACTATAAGAATCCCAGTTAGCTGAGTGAATGAGCTATTATTTACCCAAGAATAAAGACGTTCATGAACTCAACGATACCATTCCATTGAACATTCATGGTCTGTTAGTCACATACCAGTCCGTCGACACTGTTGTTGAAGCAGACGAAGCAGTAAACTATCGAACAGAATTCTTGAATTCGCTAGATTTTCCAGAGATACCACCACATATACTGCAATTAAAAATTCGCGTGACAATTATCATATTGTGAAATAGTAACCAGCCCAAGCTTTGTAATAGCACACATCTTTCAGTAAAAAAAAAAATTAATGACTAACATCATAGAAGCCACAATTTTGACAGGGCCTTTCAAAGGGGAGAGTGTCCTGATTTCGCACATTCCTATGATTTCTACAGATATGCCAATTCAATTTAAGAGATTACAATTCCAATTCAACTGGCATTTGAAATCACGATCAACAAAGCACATGGAGCATCTTTAGAATTGTGTGGCTTATATTTGCACAATGATTGCTTCTCACATGGGCAGTTATATGTTGCGTGCTTTAGAGTCGGCAAAGCAGGTAATCTCTTCATCTCCACTGAAACTGGAATCACCAAGAATATTGTGTATCAAGAAGTATTGGAAAATTAAACATATTAGGAACATGCATTTAGTTTTTTGTTATTTTTTTCCATTTAAACGAATTGAACCACAGCAACGCGTGGCAGTGTACGGTAAAATATATATGTATATATATATATATATATATATATATATATATATATATATATATATATATATGTGTGTGTGTGTGTGTGTGTGTGTGTGTGTGTGTGTGTGTGTGTGTGTGTGCGTGTGTGTGTGCTCCAAACGAAGAATATTGCCACTGAGACGTGAAAGTACTTGTAAAACAAGTAGAGAGATGGGAAGTTTGGTAGGCATCGGTTGGTACGTTGTACTTAAGGTTAAAATAACATTGTCGTAAGTCTGCCAGGCTTAAGTTTGATATAGAATTCACACTGGTCTGTCACGTTTAAGTTTGAAATATAATTTTCGTTGGTCTGTCATGCTATAGTTTGAATTAGAATTTTCATGGTTCGGTCACTCTTCCGATCGAAATAGAATCTTTGTTGGTGTACACGCATGAGTTTGAAATAAAATTTTCAGCGATCTGTCATGCTTTAGTTTGAAAAATATCCGTTCTTACTTCATAATATTGGACATTTGGCGGAGCTTTGCTCTCTCCGAGCACTTTGATTTTAAATATAGATGTTCTTTTTTGATACCCCAACTTAAAAAGAATTAATCACATCACACATGACCCAGACGCAGAAACTCTCTTGACGGCACCCCAGGGCTATAGTGAGGCATCAATAAATAAAATGTCGTGACTTTGAAAGTAGCATTATTAAAGTGTGGGATTAATTTTTCGATAGGTAAACCTGCTGATTGCGGCATTTCAATGCGAGCGTCATGCTTGCCACACTCTAGTTACGCTACGGACTAAGAGACACACTTATTTATCTCTGTCGACAACAGAGATGGGGGGGGACAAATTTAGAGTTAAGCTATTCATAAAATATACAATGACTAATGGTGACGTCATACCAGACATAGTTACGCTTGGTCAATTTTGAATGCGGGAATGTCTATTGCGAGTGAAACTGGCAAATATGACGCGTTAGCTTTATATATATACTAGGGGGGTGTACCCGGCGTTGCCAGGGTGTTCGGAGGTGTGTGTGCTTTTGGGTAAATAAAAACACCCGGGTGTTTGTGTCGAGGGGGGGTAAAATAAAAAAGTTTTGGTAGGTAAGTATGAAGGATCGAACCCTTGAGACTAAATTGGAAATTAAAGTGTGAAAAAATACGTGCGACGTTAACCACTGAACCACCACGAAATACTAATCGGAACATGTTTGAATTTATTTAAGTATTAAAACTTGGCAGGTGCCCGTTTATAATGAGGTCAACTTTGACTGCGGGACAGTAGTTTATTTAGTGCGGGGTATGATTCTTTCTTTCCCCAAAGGGGATTGTCCAAATTGAATAGCAATTGTCTGATATAAGGAGAAACTCCACATTGAAGCTGATTGCTTTCGGAGATATGGTCATTTAGACGTGATATAAAAAGTTTTAAGAAGGAAAGAGCCGACCGAGAAGTCCAGCGAAAAAAGCTTTTTTCGCTTGTCGCACTCTAGTTAGGCTACGGACTTAGAGACACACTTATTTATCGCTATCGACAACAGAGATGGGGGGGGATCTCATGAAGAATAAGAACAAATCGGATATATATATATATATATATATATATATATATATATATATTGTCATCCACATACAGTACTGTTTCGTTGTATCACAACTTATCAGTGCGGCTAGGCACACAACTTTCCCCAGCCGTGGGTCGGATTGACAGTCGGCAACTCTCACCATTAGACCACGAATCAGTGCCGTAAATATTTCTCCTCGACTGTGTATTAAATCCACACCCGCCCGCCGCAACAGTGCTCTAACCATCAGTTTGTTTACAAACAAATTAATAGTGGACTTCGCTTAATAACTTAAATACGCGTTAGGTGAAAATATATTTACAAAGTGCTAAACCCAAAGAGGGGGGCTTTTAATTGCAATCCACATACAGTACTGTTTCGTTGTGTCACAACTAATCTGTGCAGCTAGACACATACCTTTCCGCAGCCGTTGATTGAATATATATATATATATATATATATATATATATATATATATATATATATATATATATATATATATATATATATATATATTATAATAATAACATTATGGGTTTCATATGGGCATACATGTACCAGGGGAATCCCAATTCAAAGAGACCACTTCTTCAGACCAAAAGGAGACGATATTCCGCTGAAACTGCTATGCACATATGTAACCAATAATGTTATAATATACAAACTATATATCCACTCTGTCCTCCATTAAGCATTCTTTAATAATTATGCATATTGCATTTGATGTACATATACGAAACCAATCTATACAACCATTACACATATATATGTATATAATGGTTGCATCGATTGGTTAGATGTAAATCCTATAAAACTAACGTGATTATTAAAGGGTGTTCAATGTAGGAGAGATGCGTTATATAGTCTCTTTATTATACAAACATTATTGGTTACATATATGCATACATGTTTTAGTGGAATCCCAATTTAAGGATACCACCTCATCAGAATAAAGAGTATCGATATTGAAATGGGTATTATGACACTAATGTAATTTTGAATCTCGTTCCAACCATTATACCTATACATATATTCAAATCTCCCGACCGGCCGTAATTGTGCACCCTGTACTGATGATTCCCGAAAGGATGAAACACTAGTGTCTCTGGGTATTTAAAATCAATTTTTAAATATTATAGTAATAATTATCTTAGCTTGTTAAAGAATTCGGTTCTTATTGTTTAGCACTTTACAGTTAAAATGAAAGCTCGCTGATCATGATCTTATAATCATTAGGTTACTGGATTGAATATAGACTGACGTCACGATATTTAAAATGAATGTTTAAATTTCAACGATCATTCTCGCGGTTAAAGTTGACCGTTTGGGTTTATTCCTTGTTACTTAACTCAGAGATGGTTTGAGGGCTGGGTTCAAATTTCCCAACCTGCGGAAACTGTGATACCCTGAACTGATTGTCTCCAAAACACTAGTGTCAGTAGGTATTTAAAAATTAAAAAAATTATTATAGTAAAAGTTATATATATATATATATATATATATATATATATATATAAACAAACATAGCATAAAAAAGCACATTTAACAACACGTAAGTTTAAAATAGGCCAGATCACTAGATATCTACGCTTCCCACTAAATAAGCACACAAAAAGGAAGGTCAACTGGGCCTTTGTCCTGTAAGTGCCTTCTCATTGCTGATTAGGAAGGGAGCGATAGAAACTAGGAAGCTGATTGGTTAACTAAACTAAAAACTATAATGTTCGTATATAAAAACGCTAGACAACCACCACTCTTCGCATAAGCCTGGCGAATCCTAGCGTGGATGAAACGCGGAATATTCTGTGTAGCTTAATTGCCATATATATCTTTATAACTTACTATATATATATGTAGTCATTTTTATAACTTGCTATATATATATATAGTCATCCACATATAGTACTCTTTCGCTGTATCACAGTAGATACTCAACCGCTGCTTTTACAGTGCTCTGGCTGCTTGTTTATTTACAAACAACTAGCGAGCCTCGCTGTGCATATATATACACTGCGTGTAAAATTATTAACGAGATAAATTTTTTACCAGTTTCAGAAACTTACCGGTAGTTTCGTATCAAAAGCTTCGGAAACGTTGACAACGCTGAGCTGCGCGTACTATAAAATGTTCGTACTGTTCCGCGCAACATAAACAACTTGCCATCGTAATTGCTAAATCCACGGTATTTGAGGTGTGTCAAATCATTACCAAGGCAGTTTGTTTCATCAATAAAATGGGTCGTAAAGGTGGTTTGAGTAATTCTGAAAAGAGTACTATTACAAAACATCTAGCAAAAGGTAAAACTACTCTCGAAATATCGGAAATAGCAGGAAGGTACCATCAAACTGTGAAGAGCTTTATCAAGGACCCTACAAAGGTACGTAAGAGAGCTAGTAAACGTAAATCTAGAGTTTTTCACGCCGTTCTCTATTCCAAATCAAACGTGAAGTTGTTAAGAACTCTGGGGAGATGAGTCGAGAAGTCTTTGTCGAAGCCGGATTGAAGAATGTCTCAAAAAGTAATCGATGTCGCCTTCTGAAAGAAGTGGCAAAGTCTGTTAAACCTGTGGCTAAGCCTTCATACTAAACCGATTAAAATGAGCAGGGCACAACATGAAAACGGATTTTTCCAAAGTTTTGTTCACGGATGAAGTGCGTGTCACTCTCGATGGCCCAGATTGCTGAAGCAAAGGATAGGTCCTAGATGGACGACATCGTCATCAGCGTTTAAGGCCCCAACAAGGTGGTGGTGGGATAATGATTTGGGCTGGGATTATCAGAGGTACTTTAGTTGGCCCATGGAGAGAACCAGAGGGCGTAAAAATGACGTCAAATGCTTATATAACTTTTCTGAAGGAACACTTTGAACCATACGGTTGACGTTCAGAAGAACCATTATTTTTATGCAGGATAATGATCTCTCTCATGAAGCAAACAAAAGCAAAGAGTATTTGCAACAACTGGGGTTCTCTGGGTTACGGAAGATGGAGTTGCCTGCGAATTCATTAGATTTGAACCCAATTGAAAACCTTTGGAGTATCAGGAAGCGACGCCTTTATGCATGTGGACGCTAATTTAAGAGCAAAGATGAGTTGTGGGAATCTCTCCAACGAAATCACCACTTTGACTAATTCTGTGGACCAACGTCTTTTACAACTCATTCATAAAGAAACGATCGCATATCCCCTACTAATTACGTCAACGTAGAAATTGCTATGTAGTTATTGTGTTCTCAGCATTTTTCCTAGTTCATTTAATGTTTGAAAATTATTTCAATAAACAAGTTAAAGCTATATTCATCTTACAGATGCTAAACTACTGACTGACAAACAATATGGATTTAGACAAGCCCGTTCCACAGCAGACATCCTCACTGTGATCTCTGAACGTATATACCATTCACTGGACAAAGCGGGGGAAGGCAGAGCGGTAGCTCTAGATATATCTAAGGCTTTTGACAGGGTATGGCATGAGGGTCTCCTCAGTAAAATCAGATCATACGGTATCACTGGTAGAATACTTAACATAATTAAATCCTTCTTAGATAAGAGAAAAATCCAGGTAGTCCTCGACGGTCGCACATCTAAACAATATGATATAAATGCGGGAGTGCCCCAGGGTTCTATCCTTGGACCTCTATTGTTCCTGATATTCATAAATGACCTCCCCGAAAACATTGCCTCTGAGATGGGTATATATGCTGATGACACTACACTCTATGGCAGACACAACAGGAAGACGAATGAACACACTTCTAAAGAAATGGCAGAAACACTAGAGGAAGACCTCCAATCTGTAGTGGAATGGGGACAAAAGTGGTTGGTCGCGTTCAATACTGCCAAGACTAAACTAGTTTCATTCAATAATTACAAGAAACCCTCTCTACCACCCATAGCAATGGCCAACGACTCTTTATCTGAGAGTCCATCTTTCAAACTCCTTGGCCTAACGTTCACAGGAAACATGAGTTGCAACAATTACATTGAAGGCATTGCCAGGGCCGCTGCAAGAAAGGTAGGCTCTCTCTACCGTGCTAGAAAACTACTAACACCCGAAAGTATCCTGTACCTCTATAAGGCCACCATTCGCCCATGTATGGAGTATTGCTGCCACATCTGGGCTGGTGCATCTGCTACTAGTCTCTCGCTCCTTGACAAGGTTCAAAAGAGAGTCGCAAACCTGATAGGCCCTGAACTGGCATCTAAGCTTCAGCCTCTGCCCCATCGACGAAATGTTGCATCCCTCTGCCTTTTCTACAAGTATTTTAGTGGTGAATGCTCTGACGAACTGCAATCACTTGTGCCCCCACGACGCGAGCACCCTCGACAAACCCGACAGGCTACTAGATCCCACCCCCACACTGTAGAGTAATAAAAAAAAAAATATATTCTTTTTCTCAACCTAGTTAATAACTTCACACACTGAAATCGATCGATATTCCAACTTTCTGCCATAGTTTCGCTAATACTGCTTTAAATACTTTTATTTTCTGACTGGAGTAGCTGAATAGTATTGCAAACACTTTCTCGTTTCACGAATTTTTATTCACTCGTTCCTTAAATATTAAAAAAATTATAAACTCGTTAATAATTTGATATGCAGTATATATATATATATATATATATATATATATATATATATATATATATTTGTATGTGTGTGTGTATGTGTGATTCTGTGTGTATTTATTATTATCATTATTATCATTAATGTTACTAATAGTTCTTATGCAGGCCATCATCGGTGATTATTTCCTGACTATAACTTGTGGTATTCCCTGGAGTTTGGGTGACTACTAGACGCCCCAGTTTTCTAGTCCTCTCTACCTTTTTTGATAACCTATGCAATTGTATTTGTGTTATTGCAACAGCCGCTTCCTATTCCCTTCTTGCTACTGATCTTAACTGGAACTATAAAAATATTTTTATGCACTCGGGCAGCAGCAGATTACTTCGTTGGTAATCATGAGAATTAGGTGAAGTCGAGTGTGTTGACACTTAGCCGAAAATGTCCCATATACAGAGAGAGAGAGAGAGAGAGAGAGAGAGAGAGAGAGAGAGAGAGAGAGAGGTTAGGATATGTTTTTTCATTGAGATATCATAGGAAAAAAAAGTAATTTCTCAACGAAGTGGACATTTGGAGCGACAGAATCTGGCTTGAGATGTCTGAAATAGGCCGAATATTCTATCTTAAGCGAGAACCCACCCATGGAGGTAGATAGTCGAATCATTTTGTTGGAAGAATTAGAGAGATAGAAAAGCTCCAGAAGGGAGAGAGAGAGAGAGAGAGAGAAGATGAAGGAGAATTAAAGAGAGATATGGAGAGAAAAGATGGAGAAGAAAGGAACATAGACGATAGGAAAGAAGAGGGGGAAATGGTAATATTGTCTACAGAGGAGAGAAATTACAAATCTCATAAAACCATTAGTCGTTGGATTGTACGCATCGGATTTTGGGATCAGTGGAAAAGCTCTTCTTTCTCTTAAGAATCTAAGTTAAATACATCCTGCATCTTGAAACCGTTAAGAACCCGAGTAGTTTAAATTTCCTTGCACGGTTGGATCTGAAAATATCTTCAAAATAGTTATTCTCGTTTATAAGAAAATGATCATTGAGTTATCGTTGGTTATTGAATTGCTTTGATTTCAAAATGCATTTATTTACAGCATCGACATTATATCCAGAACAAACTGCATGGAGAGAAGCGATACATCAGCCATTCAGCAGGGCACGAAGAACTCACCTGCAACATCTGACAACTAGTGGCTAGCCAGATCGTTTAAAATATTGCTACACAGACTTAAGGTCGTACGCGTTTTTTTTTTTTTTTTTTTTTTTTGCGCTCTGGGCATCAGAGCGGTAGTCGTACAAAGTTAATGTCTGCTTACATTTTAAAGGGTTCATTACTAGACGAAAATAAGAGGACTTAGGTTATCCCAAGAGCTTAGGGACTGGAGACAGTCTGGTTACACTAAATTGTCCCGTGTAGCAGGATTAGGTGAAAAACCTCACGCCTGCTTACAGAACAACGACTACATTAAATATTTACAAGTGGAGAATTTTCGTTGTCATCTCATTGTAGATAATTAATAGATAATTTGTTTTATTACAATGCTGTCCCTACAGCCACCTACTTAGAAAATGCTGCTGTCAAACCTGACGTAGTTATATGGGATAAGCCAGAGAGATTGGCAAACTTGGTTGAAGTGAGTGTCTCTGATGATGAAGGCCTGAACAGAGCGGAAAAGAAAAAAAAAACAGAACAAATATCAAGGTCTCATGTATGATATGGACAGAAACTGGAATGTTAGGGAGATATCAATCATACCAGTTATTAGAGGTGCCACAGGGCTTATGAAGAAGAACCTGACGTGTTACCAAACTAATATTCCTGGTGAATCAAATGCAAAAGAGATTCAAACAATTGCACTTAAGAGAACAACGAGGACACTAAAAAGGGCTCTCGGCTTGTTTCAGCATTACAATCTTCAAAGAAAGAAAATTAAAAAGAGAGAAAGAGAAAACAGATTTGCTGAAAATCAAAATCCTTGAATCGAAATACAAAGTTTCAACAGCAACAAACAGGTAGTCATGGTGTAAAATTTAAGCGAACGCAATGAATAAGCAAACACAGAATAGGATCTGTATTTATAGCCTTTTCGGGCCACTTTGTGCTTTATTAGGCCATCTTGGCGGCTATTTACTGTCACACGGTCAAATGAGGCACTTATATTGGAGGGGGCGCATGAATAAATTACTTCTGGTGCACTCTACGTCCACTCACAGTCTCATTATGAAGAGCCACCTAGATGTAATCAACCACTTGTACATGCTACATAACAGCCCATAAAGTGTCATTACCTCTTGGGAAACACGAAATACATCTGCCTCTGTAGCTGCTTACAAATCTCTTCTCTTTTGCATTTATGGCTTATCTATCTAACTCTCTCTCTCCCTCTCTCTCTCTCTCTCTGTATATATATATATATATATATATATATATATATATATATATATACACATAGATGTATGTGTGTATGTATATATTCATGTATGTATGTATGTATGTATGTGCCGAATTGATGAGTGAATATGGTTTAATTAGTGTTAGATTTTGTATTATATACTAATCTTTATTAATCACCATTTATCCCCGACTCTGCAGCAAACCGATACCACAATACTGAATTCGCTGTATCTGATCGTGACAAAAGTTCATACAAAATTTCAGCCAGATTGGTTCAGTAATCTCCGCGAAAACTTCTATATTAAATGTGGTATTGTGGTAACAAATTCTAACTAATCCATTACTATGCATAGAACGGATACCATAATACTTAATTCGCCGCACCTTATCATAACAAAGGTCCATAAAAAATTTCAGCCAGACCAGCTTAGTACTTTCCGAGAAAAAAATGGAACGGACAGACAGACACACATATTAATAGAAATTCAATATAGATATTTGTGTGTGTATGTGGTTTTTATTTTGTATATAATAATCAAATAATTATTTTTAAATAATTACATATGCGTGTGTGTCGAGAGGGAATGTAAAATAAATATATATTCGAAAAATGCATAAGTAAATGTGAACGTAATATATATATATATATATATATATATATATATATATATATATATATATATATATATATATATATATGTATATATATATATACATGGGGGCGGATTTGCCCGGTTGTAAAACACGCTTGAATATGATATTTTAATTTGTTCAGAATTCGTATATATTATTATAGAATCGTGATTTAAAAAGTTTTTTTAAAAAAAGTATTTGGGTGCAATCAGCTAGAATCGAAACCGAAAGCAAAACTCTAGCATCCTAAGCTGGTGACGTTATCATTGTACTAACGTATATAACCTGATTAAAAGTAAAGTACGATGAATGTACAAAATGTATAACGATTTCTCTCATGTTTTTTACACCATTTTGACCCTATTGTAACCGGCTAAAGACCCATAAAAAACGGTCCATAAAAAAATACAATCATTTGAGGCCTCTAGCGTCGCACTGTTACTTTTAGTTTAGGAAGTAATAGAGTTTGAAAATATGGAGAAAGATAGAAAGACAGACAATCATACATACTGAGTTTTATAAATTATATATATATATATATATATATATATATATATATATATATATATATATATATATATATGCGAGTGTATGCGTATGTACACGTGTTTGCAAATTGGCGGTAAATGTCAAATGTAGTAGTTGTCCTAGTAATTATTTTCGGGAAAAGTGTCAAAATATTTTTCAATGACTGGAAGGGATGGGTGGTATTCTAAGAGGATACATATTGGCTTACCCCCCTCACTTTCACCCCCGTAACAAACGTAAAAATATATACTCACTCTGAAATGTTGGATACGTGTCACAAATTGGCATTACAACTGCAATGATTTTCTCTTTCCCTTCCTCTCCCCACACACTTTCTCTTTAAGGCATAGCAAATGGAGCAAAAGGTGGGTTCGTGGCTGTGTTCGAATCTCATCACCAGCAGGAATTGCTAACGCTGCACCGATATATGCGAAGCATGAAACACTTATGTTTGTAGATTTAAAGAATAATTATTATTTAATTATAACTAGCAGTTCAGCCCAGCTTTGCTTGGGCCCTGTTTACTGTTCATAACTTTGTGTGCATATATATATATATATATATATATATATATATATATATATATATATATATATATATGTATATATATATATATTTCTGTAGAATTATATTTTCTTATTATATATATATGTATTATATTTTCTTATTATATATATATGTATATATATATATTTCTGTAGAATTATATTTTCTTATTATATATATATATATATATATATATATCAATCCTAATTTAAGAATCTCAATGTAATTACAGAATAAATTATAAGATGGTCAACATCACGAATTTTGGAATATAACTTTTTGTCATTTATTCTCTCTCTCTCTTTCACTCTTTCACTCTTTCTCTCTCTCTCTCTCTCTCTCTCTCTCTCTCTATATATATATATATATATATATATATATATATATATATATATATATATATATATATATATACAGTTTGACTCATGTCCAGGTAACCTACATTCAAAATTTCAAGTGTTTCGACCCAAAATTAGCGGAGAAGTTTGCTAGCGAGGTCAACTCTTTCAACTTTAACCTCTTGCCAGCGAAATTGTCACCCCAAAATTGATGAAAAAACTTGCTGCATGTCTGAATACCCTTTATGTAAAATGTTTAGACACAAAAATTGCTGAGTAGTTTGCTAGAGACAGCAAAGGTAAAATCTTTTGAACTTTGACCCCTTGTTAGCCGAATTTTCGACTAAAAACCGATGAAAAAGCTTGCCCCATGTCTGATTGCACTTAATGTAAAATTTCAAATGTTTAGACCAAAAATTGGCTAAGAGATCAAATTTTGACCTCTTAACATTTATTGTTTTGGGATCAAATTAAGTTAAAATGTTTGATCTATATCCAAGAAACCTACTTAGTTATTGCGTACGGAAATGTACACACACAGACACACGAACACACAGATACAAACACACACGTTCACTTTTATATATATTCTAGCATGGGTGCCCGGCTTTTTGGAGGTGTATGCTGAGCAAAAACAAAAAAAAGGGTTAATTTTTTATATTTTGGCTCCTATTATACCTCCTAAACATTTATTGTTTTGGGCTCAAATCAAGTTATTAAGTTAGATCAATATCCAAGGAACCTATATCTAAAATTTCAAGTGTTTAGACCCAAAATTGTCGGAGGAGTTTGGTAGAGTTCTAAAAGGTCAAATCATTGAACTTTGACCCCTTAACAGCCAAATTTCTGGCCGAAAACCAATCACCTAGATTTTCGCACTTATTTCGTTTTGCGTAAGACTTATTGGCTTGATAATGTATTAAAGTTCCTATGTAACTTAAATCTTTATCTACTTAACTTTATTTTCTTAATATATATATATATATATATATATATATATATATATATATATATATATATACTAGCAAAAGTACCCGTCGTGTACTGGGTTCAAAAAGAGCCTATAGAAAATAGACTCTGATTTATGAAAGTATGATAGATTATTAAAAGGAAGAGTTGTAAATTTGGGTTGAATTTGGGGTTATCAAAACCAAAGCAAAATATGATGAAAGTAAAAATAAAATGGATAAACCCCATAATTTATTATACCATACATGTTCACACTGAAATACTTATCACAATATTCTGTGGATCTATATTAAAAAACCTTGTTAAACTTTGTGACATATTTCCATTCTATGGAAGTCAGGCGCGAACGAACACCCCATAATTTTATTATACCATATTTCTTCAAACTGAACCATAATTATCAAAGTATACTTACGCAGATAGATACGAAAAAAACTTTATAAAAGTGTGTGCCTATTTCCATTCTATGGAGGCCAGGCGCGAACGCAGACCCCACAATTTTATTATGCCATCCCCATTTAAGTTAAACATACTTATCAAAGTATTCTTATGTACATCTATATCAAAAACACTTGTAAACGTTTTCTTTTAATTTTATATTTTTTATTTCCATACTTTGTGGACCAGGCGCGAACGCAGACCCCACAATTTTAATGAACCACTGTTCTGCCAGATCAAACATACCCATTCCTGTGTCTCGATACATCTTCTATGTTATATGTAATCACTTTTTTTTTAAATAGTTAACCATATAGGAGCCTATTTGTAATCGGGCATTCAGCTTTATATTATAGATATAGTAATTCACACACGTGCTGTTTCACAGGTTATAAGTGCGGCCAGACAAGCAACCACCTCAAGCCAGGATCGAAACCCAACATAATTAATATACATGTATACGCACACTGATATATATATATATATATATATATATATATATATATATATATATATATATATATATATATATAACTGACAGAGGTGTTTGATAGGCAAGATTTAAAAATATATACATATATATATATATATATATTTTTTTTAAATCTTGCCTATCAAACTCCTCTGTCAGTTTTTGGTCTACGGACATGAAACTTAATATATAGAGTATTCGAACTCATGCGAAACTTTATATTGTGCTTAAACTGGGGGAAATCGGTGCAAAAGTGTGAAAATGAAAAAATGAAATTTGTCAGGTAACAGTCGAACAACGGCATTACCAATATGAATGCGTAACGTAATAGCTATAGGTTAGCTATTGCAGAAAACATGTCTGCATATCTCAGGCATTAACATTAAAGGAAAACGTAAATCGTAAGCTAAACGTTTTGGGTTTCGATTCTCGGTGGTGGCTACTTTTTAAAAAGTCTTGAAATCATTACCATATTTTGGCTCCAATATAATATAATAATAAATAAAAAATATGTATTTATCAAAAATAACATAGTTAAGCGTATTTTACGACGAGGCAATGCTGGGCGGCCTGCTAGTTATGTATGAAAATTAGAATATGACGAAAGCTAAAAAAAAAAAAGACACTGAAAAAGAAAGAAGATGAGAAAAGATAAGTTATTGCCCCACCACGTACACTCATTATTCTCTGTAGTTTGTAGAATCAATAATCATTGAAAGGTCTCAAATATTTTTCAGTTATAAGATGTTGAGTCTCAGAATGAGTTTCGTTTTCTTATTTTCGTCTCTGTTGCTCTTGAAGGATATGAGGATGGATGTGATGTTGTCTTAAGCGTCGGTTTCGAGCTTTAAATGCATAGCGACTGGATACTGTGTGAATTTACATGCAACGTACATCGGAGACTATGGGGGAGCATTTGACACTGTCCGTGGTGTTAAAGTTTAGGGCTGAAATTGATAGCCAATGGTTTCTGTGTAAATTTACATGCAATGGTCGGTTTATGACTATTAAGATTTACACGGAACTCCATGGCTGTGTTCCCAACGTACTTGTCCTTTGTGCATCTAGTGTATTATATTAAGTAAATCATTATTGCAGGTGAAATGGAGTAAGTTGGATGGTGGTGCCTGTGTGTGGGATTGTGTCATTTGTAGTAATGTGTTGGTATATTTTTAATCTAGTTGTGTTGCATGTTCTGTTTTCTTGCAAAAGCGTGGCGTATTTTAGTGGATTGTGATAGAAAATGTAGTTTTCGGGGCTGTTGCATATTGTATTGATGGTGGGTTTATGTTTCCAAAATTTTAATATTTGATTAAGTTTTGTAGTTTGTTAGCATTATGGTAGCTGTTATTAGTGTTGTTGAGCATAATTTAAGATGATTTGTTGGAATTCGTTACCCCGATATCTATATATCATAATTCTTTCTTGAAGGATATCGAATGCTTACGGAATGGACCACTGCTTTCAGTGTTTTGGATAGAAACTGTCTTTGTAATGTATAATGCATGCGACCTCCTCAGGTTTACTAGCTTTATTATATTTCTGATTTTATAACTGTGCGTAGTGGTGAGAAATTTGGTTTGTGGACAAACATACAAGAATTCTGTAGAAGTAGGAGAATTGTACGCACCCTTTCCTTTGCGATCTCTGTTTTACTGAAAAAAAACGAAAAAGAAAAACTTGTTTAAGGCTTCCGATATATGGCTGATGCGATTTGTTAATTTGCACACACACACACACACACACACACACACACACACACACACATATATATATATATATATATATATATATATATATATATATACATATATATATATGTTCAAACGCATTTTATTTCCTTTTGGTGGATTGACCGTTGCTATTTCTTCTGGAGACTTAAGGGTAAAATATATTCACTGATTTATATAATAACTAAGTAATTTATTTGTGCTACGAAACAGATACTGTCAAGAATTGTAAGTGTCAACTGAATTAAAGGAATAAATTGTAAATGAAATTTAGAATATAGACTTTTTTCATTCATTCATTATATGCTCTGTAATTACATTGAGCAATAAGGATTTGTACGTATAACAAGGAAATATAAGTGAATAAAGAACAATTCCACACACACACACACACACACACAGACATATATATATATTGTCAAGGGTGTTAGTTCATATAAAAACGTTGATTTAATTTGAATAAAATAAAATACGTATCAAATGTGCTTGAAAGCCAAATCACAACGTAATATTAGAAAAATAGACAAATATTTTACTTGTTTGAAATTTATAACAAACACATTTCAGCGATATACTCTATCATCTGTGTGTTGTTTTGTTTTTTTCTTTTCTTCTCCCTTGCCATGTTGTAAAGTTGGAAAAATAAAAGTCTCTATCT
The DNA here is from genome assembly GCF_053919585.1 of Euprymna scolopes. Lineage (NCBI taxonomy): Eukaryota > Metazoa > Mollusca > Cephalopoda > Sepiida > Sepiolidae > Euprymna > Euprymna scolopes. The sequence goes on from NC_136491.1 coordinate 102,718,659, forward strand.
CGCTCGCTTTCTCTCTCTTTCTCTCTTTCTCTCTCTCTCTCTCTCTCTCTCTCTCTATATATATATATATATATATATATATATATGTATAACAAATAAATGACAAAAGTCTATGTCTATATATATATATATATATATATATATATATATATATATATATATATATATATATATACTGTATATAGTAAATTTTTAATTGATTTCCACGTGTACATTTCTGTTAAAACGACGACTTTTCCAAGGTTTTGCGTATGCTGAAAACTAATATCGGATTAAAATTGTCACCAAATTAGCAGTTTTCTAGATATTAAGCAATGTAATTCCTTCTGCTAAAAGTGGTGGCCATTGTTGCACGCGTTTTTTTAGTCATCTTTCTCGCTGGTGTTCTTCTCTGTCTCTAATTTTTACTTCGTCCATTGAGGGTAGTTGATTTTCTTTTTCCGTTCATATGGGGTCAGCCATACCCGAAGTTTCGACCTCTCCATTTATATGGCTTTTTAGTGAAAATACTACTCAATATGAGAACGGTAATCTAAATTGTTGGTATTATTATTGGTTTTGAATTTTGTATCGAAATAATGACGATCCTGTAACTGCTTGTGAAATTTAAGATGGCGTCTTGAAATTATTCTAATATTTGAAAGGGGATTTTTTTTCTTTTGTTATCATCTTTAAGCTGAATTTTAATCCTTTTTTTACATGTCGTTCTTGTCATCTTTTTAGTTCTGCGTTTCTTCCTTTTTATTCCCTTTTAGAATAATGTGCTTGTTTTTGTTTTTTGTTTTTTTTAAATAAATAAATGATCCTTTCTGGGAATAGTCTATTAAAACAAAAATAATATTTTCATTACAGACATGCGTAAGGCGAAAACAACAACAAAAATATCTGTTGAATAAAAAAAATAAATAAATAAAAATAAAAGTAAAAATACAAAATTATTATTGTGAACTAGTTCTTTCTTCAGTCATTGGGATGCAACTAATCGGTAGACATGCTATGAAACCGGAATGATAATTCCATTATATTTGTTATTTGAAAAAATTTGGGCGATACTAGATATGTGTACCTTAATATATATATATATATATATATATATATATATATATATATATATATATATATATATATATATATATATATATATATCCAGTAGATATCTCATTGCTGATGCAATTCTCTATCTAAGAGCCAGATACGTTCAAGGATGGAATACTGTTGCCACATATGGGCAGGAGCTGCTAGAAAAGACTTGTCCTGCCTTGATAGGGTTCAAAATAGACTTCGTGGCCTGGTGGGAGATGTCCTTTTCTCTTCGCTGCAACATCTATCTCAAAGAAGAGATGTTGCGAGTTTGTCTCTGCTTTATCGTTATTTTCATGGAACGTGTTCGACTGAGCTTCAATCTATGGCCCCCCCTCGCCAAACTTTCACAAGAAACACTAGACTAGCTGAAAACATTATCAATAATTTTCCACACTCTTTATCTTTGCCTAAACCTAAACATAGATTCCATGATCAAAGCTTCTTTCTTAGAACTGCACGCCTGTGGAATTGTCTTCCGTTTTCCTGCTTTCCAGCTGTCTATAATATGGTTGTCTTCAAGTCCAACGTGAACAAGTTTCGGATGAGCCGTTCCACTTAAGTTAACAAATTTTCCGAACTTCCATTACTATCGATTACTATATTGTCCTTTTGACTACTGTACACTCTTTAACCCTTATCCGTGAGTGGCCTATCGGCCTTGATAAGTGGTGATGCCTATGTAAAAAAAAATATTAATAGTTTTTTTAAATTATAGTTCATTCAGAAAAATATGATTTTTCAAAGCAAAAATTTATTATTTGAACAAAGTATAAAATATCCAAAGCAATTTCCTTAATCTACGGATTTTCGATGCACGCTTATCTCCTCAGAAAGTCATATTATTAAATATAATATAATATTAAATCTGGTTTGGCATAATTTTGCTATTCAGTACTTAGAAAATATATTAAAGATTAAACTTGTTAAAGGGACATAAAGAAAATACAGGTTGAAGCAAAGAAATGATATGGGATTTTGATATCCGAATGGAATAGTAATTCTTAAATAGAATGGAATGATGTTATTGGATTCAAAAGTTGTTGAAAGAAATCCACATTGAAGGTTAATTCCAATTCTGTTCGATATAGCAGCCATAATAATAGACAATGGTCCTTTGGGAATAGAGATATATTGATTGTTCTTTAAGGCATGCTAGAAATAAGGGTTTCCATTAAAGTGCGAGGGATCATACTCCAGTTTCTGAAGATGGCTTCACAAAGTTAATTTTTTGTTGAATATTGTTTGCCATTTCGATAAACCTCTCTTGTCATCTATCCACAAACATTTTCAATTGGGTTCAAGTCCGGTGAGCATGCAGGATGTCCCAAGAGACGGACTCCATTTTCTTGTAGAAAGTTCAAGGTCCGTCTTGTAGTGTGGATTGCAGCATTATCCTGCTGGAATAACCATCCATCCCCACACAAATGATGACGCTCCATCATCAAAAATGCTTTTTGTAGGATGCTAACATAGCCAGCTGCTGTCTAACGAGCCTGCACCACCTGGAGCTGCATCGTTCTCTGTAAGAAAAGGCACCCCATAATATTATGGACCCTCCACCACGGTGACGTGTGGAAAAAAATTCAAGGGAAATGTTTTTGTCATGCCAATATCGCTGGAAGCCACCAGGAAATCTAAATTGAATTTTTCCTCATCAGAAAACAGGACTTGCTTCCATTTCTCAACATCCCAGGTTTGGTATTCACGACCGAATCTTAAGCGGTCCACTTTGTGACGTGGAAGCAATCGAGCTATTAGTTCCCGCTTTTTATTTACCATGGCTTTTTGTTGTAAGTGTCGTCTGATGGTTATTGTACTGCAAGCAGCATCTGTAACCGCTTTAAATTGACTAGAAGTAAGTCCTATATCATTCATAACAACCCGTCTGATTCTCCTAATAAATACAGGAGAAATTTGGGAGGCGTCTACCAAAGAATTTTGCTTTTCCATAATTCTCAATGTTCTTTAGAAAGTTGCAAATAACAGTTTTACTGCGATTTACCTTAGCTGCTATCGCTCGTTGTGACAAACCTTGCTTATATAATCCTAGAATTCGAAAGCGCTCAACTTCAGTTAATTTTCTTTCTTTAGGCATGTTAACACCTTTACCCAGTGATTGCTAATCTCTAACTGAACTAAAAACATTAGAATTACCATAAATCGAAGTACACCCTTGGTCTTATAATTTGTAGCATGTGTAAAAAGCCTAATTTAATAAAAATGGAAATGGATTGTACCTTTTTGTTTCTATACCTTTTAGATGGTAGTATTCATAATCTTTAGTCGGAAGAGTTTAAAATCTATCCTTAAAAACAGGTTTCTTTTAAAAGATTTTTAAGTGGTCTTAAATTTTTGATCAGCAGTATATATATATATATATATATATATATATATATATATATATATATATATATATATATATATAAAAGTGTGTGTATGTGTTTGTGTGTAAATTCATCTTTGTGTCTACGTGTTTAGTGGTCTTATGGGCAAGGTGGGAAATCAAACAGGTGCATCTCTTATAATTGATCACAACTGAATCTGTCTTCGTATTACACTCGAAATCAAATGAGACTCTCGGATCATTACTTTAAACGTAACAGTAAACTTCTTTTAGAAACAATATACCCGTGAACTAACCCTAAATGAGAAATCAATAAACTATATATATATATATATATATATATATATATATATATATATATATATATATATATATATATAGTAATCATATCTGTATTTGTCCGTATATTTAGGTTGCCCCAACAAATGTACACGGAGAATGAATCGGATACCCCTCACAGGTGGAGTTGGTTGTTATCGAAAATACATAGTCGAGAATGGTACCCACCCTGCCAACTAGTGTAAATGGGTGTGTTGCGTGTCAATAGATTACCGGATCGGGGTTAGAAATGAATTCATGCCATTCCTAAAATTACTTCACATCTCCAACTAAACGTAAACACAGCATCATGATCCCAAACTTCAAATAGTTGGTCATAAATACCAATTAATTAGATGTGCTGCGGCGAAACAGTTATTCTCTGGATAACCTACACTACTCCCTCTCTGCACATTAATATACGACATCCCCATGTGCCTTTAAGAATAATCAGAAGCTCTTTATAAAAACAAATAGAGCACTCTTCGTTAGTTGATATTGTTGCCGGTTATTGTCAAGATTGTTTTTATTTTACTTCAGGTTTCTCTTGTACATTTAGTTAAGGTAATTAGACATGGTCAAGCTGACCAGAAATCCATTATTAACATGAACAAACGGATGGGTCTTTCACGTTATCAGAGAGAAAGATAATCGTTAATCAGAAGGGGCCGTCTTGTTTGTTAGCGTCGTCAGTCGTATGTCACCAGTAGTCTATTGCATACACTTATTTTGTCTAGTTACATTGATAAGTCGTAGATTATGAAACACTGTATGTAGATGGTTATATACTGAGAGAGAAAGTGGATGTTGGTTTTAGTTTCAGCTGTCTCGTAATTCTCATTTCTACTATATTCTTCTTTAGTCTTCATATTCCATGAGCAATATTTTCTGCCTAAGAATCTATCCATAGATGACTTGTCGTTTGCTAGCTGCTTTTGAAGTGGTATTTTCTGTGTTTTTATTTAGCTCTTTATATCAAGTACCCTTGTGCCTTTTCTGGTGCGATTTACATACATATAAAAACACACACACATACACACGCACACTACAAAGAATTACCATAGTTTTGTTGTGTTCTATATTGGCACAGTAATGCTGAAAAGTGTACTAGTCGACGATTATTATGATCGTTATTAATATTTGTAAAAAATAGAATTTCAAAACAAATGTTATCATAGAGAAATGACAGATAAAACTGTTTCTGCTAAGGTGTTTTAATAGAAAAGAATGTTAGAACGCAAACAATAATTTAAAAATAGGTTTGACTTCTACAGTGTGACGTAGCATGACGTAGACTTAAGAATAGAGCTTGAAAAATCACGTGTCATTGAGTTAAGAGTCGGGGGTCAGAGAGAGAGCAAACCGAGTTAGTAGCTACAGGGAGAAAACGACATTTTTTTCAGATCGTTATGGCTCCGAGTAGCGGGGATCAGAAATGGCGATCTTTTAGGATCGGCGTTGCAGCTTTCCAATGAATAAATCATCCGGAATAACTCTGCTGTAAATACCGCCATCATTGCAGCGTTTTCGAGCATCAAATAAAGACCAAAGATGAACCAAGTATGTAAGGGTTTGTGTTCCTTGATAGAGGCGCTGGTTGAGTTTGAATAAAATACATACGTATTAGATACGTTTGAAGCCAAAACAACGTATTATTACAAAATAAACAGATATCTATTTTGTTTGAAATTTATATTGAAATGTATACATATATTTCGAAGATACACTTCATCATCAGTATGTATTTCTTTCTTTTTTTGCCATGTGGTTGTTCAAGCATAGAATCAGTAGAAGTCTGTTTGTTGTTTTTACGGTAGTCTTTTCAAATGTCAGAACGGTGCGTTGGTCACGCGGAATTCAAATTAGGGTTTGTGTTCCTTGATAGAAACGCTGGTTGAGTTTGATTAAAATAAATACGTATTAGATAAGTTCGAAGACAAAACAACGCATTAATACAAAATAAACAGATGTTTATTTTGTTTGAAATTTATATTGAAATTCATAAATATATTTCGAAGATACACTTCATCATCAGTATGTCTTTCTTTCTCTTTGCCATTTCTTTTGGCTTATTTTGTAATATTGCGTTGTTTTGCCTTCAGACGTATCTAATACGTATTTATTTTATATGAACCAAGTATGTTTTTGCATTAGCCGATTTAAAACCCCAGAGAACTGCTATTTGTCCCTTTCTTTTGTAAATATTATTTGCCCGTTGTGAAACTGCATCTGAAAATATATCACCACTGTCGTGTTATATACGTACCAATTCAACGAACAATAGGAACAATAGATTAGACAGTCACAACGCTAGACGGTCACTGACAAGCACACATCTATTCACACCTCATACTAATGACTGTGACACGTATATACAACCGTATATACATTCTGTATGCACACATTTATAAGAACATTTTCATACTACTAGACAATACACGAATTTAGACACGTATATATATATATATATATATATATATATAAAACTCAGGCATATATATGTGTGTATATATATGTGCAAACACACACACATACACACACATATATATATGTATGTAAACACAACATACATACACACACACATATATATAGTATATATCTATATATCTATAAAAGTGAAAATGTGTGTATGTGTGTGTGTGTCTGTGTACATTTCTCTACCAAATAACTCTGTCAATTTTCGGTCTGCAGACTCGAAAATTGACATAAGGAGTATTGAGATTTGGGGAAATCTTCTTAATCGGGTTTCAGTCAGAAATTTTGCTGTTAAGGAGTCAAAGTTAAACGATTTGACCTTTGAGAACTCAAAATCCTCCGCCAATTTTGGGTCTAAACACTTGAAATTTTAGATATAGGTTTCTTGGACATGGATCTAACTTTATAATTTGATTTGAGCTCAAAACAGTAAAGGTTACGGGGTAAAAATTGGGGACAAATGTTTTTAAAAAATTGACGTCTGCGGTCTCTATCAACTTTTCTCTTTGGTAGTAAAGGAATCCTATTATATAGAAAGGTATTACCGTACATATTCACAATGTTTAATATATACATATGCACATAAAGTTATGAACAGTACATAGAGCCCAAGCAAAGCCGGACGGAACTGCTAGTATATATATATATATATATATATATATATATATATGGGGTGCGTCACGGAAAACAGAGGAGAACGCCCCTTAAACTATATATTCTATAATGGGATAGTTTAGTAAAAAAATTTATAAATATTATAAAAAATTTTTAAAAATATTTGCAGAGCTTTGTTTTCGTTAAAAACATCCGTTTCCTGTGACTCACTGAACATATATATATATATATATATATATATATATATATATATATATATATATATATATATATATATATATATATATATATATATATATATATACTTCCCGACAATACAACGATTGATGTTATCAAAATCAAAGTATGTTTCTGCTCTGAAATATGTAAAAGATAATTTTTAAATAAATTATCTGTATTTTATCTTTCTCATTTGTATTCGCGTACCTTATTGTCTTTTTAACATGTTCCGACATCCTATATATATATATATATATATATATATATATATATATATATATATGCGCGTGCGCGCGTGTGTGTGTGCGCGCGTGTGTGTGTAAGCATCTACCGAACTGAGTTGTGATACAAGAAAACAGCTTGTATTCTCTGTAACTATACAAACTAATTTTCCAAACTGGACTCCAAACCTGATCATCTAGACCACATTCTGTAGTTTTTACATTTTTGCTGAGACTTACTTGCTGTGAGTTAGCGAAATATTAATATTTATAAAACACACTAGTTTTCCATTAGTTTACACAAACGAGTTTTGCATTTACACTGATAAGCAGTTGGACATTTCATGCATCAAAGTACTCAAGAAATGAAGCATATGTAATTATCAACTGACAGTCTTCATCGCTGTATCACAGTGATTTATTGTGGCTAGAGGAGGAGGTGTCTCAAAGTTGGATTGAGTATGAACCGTCTAATCGACAGTTAGCGTTGGGCCGAACTTTATTAAATTTCGCACGGATGTACTTAATGTATCTGGCAATGTTCTTAGATCTTGTTTTGAAATATCTCCGATAAGAATCGATAATCGAAAAAATCCGATGAGTTGTTGATGACTATATATATATATATATATATTTATGTTTGTGTGTGTGTGTGATTACTCCAGTATTCTAGGTTAATATCACACACAAATACACACACACACACACACATATGCGGACAGTGAATTAACAACGCTGTGACATTGTCCAAATTCCTAAGCTCAATTAGTTTACACAAAGAGCATCGCTTCATGCGCTAATGGTAATTTGTATATAACTTCCCAATATGCTCAACCCAAGATAGGGAGCATATATATATATATATATATATATATATATATATATATATATATATGCGTGTGTGTGTGTGTGTGTGTGTGTGTGTGTGTATACATATAGGTATGTATGTGGTTTTGTTAGAGAACCGGTGTTTTTCTTAGAATGTCGCCCATTTTTCATTTGGACATTTTTATTTATTAAAAACAGTAATCTACGGACACGCGTGATTCGGAGCCCTACTCCTCTTCAACGTTGCTTGACTGTTGTTAGTATTCAAACCTTTGACCTTACGTATTTTAGTTCACGCCTTAATACATTACGCTATGATGCCATAGACGATTTACTGCTAGGTTTTTTTATCGTTTATCTGTTTACGTGGTTTAAAAAATAATATATATATATATATATGTGTGTGTGTGTGTGTGTGTGTGTGTGTGTGTGTGCGTGTATGTGTGTGTGTGTGGGATCAAAGCGGTATATAAGGGTTATGCAAATGGAGACTTTTCTGATAAGAAGCATTAGGCTTCGAAATGCCTGGCATGAAGAGCTTTCATACCCTTACGCACTGCATGGAATCTCCTTGTTTAAAATTGATAAATAAATGTATATACACCAGTGTATATATTTCTATTATTAAATGCACAAATGAATGCATTTTTACAGAACTCGTCACATCGTTTTGAAAAGCTTGTCCGATTCCTCTCTATTTATATGTGTGTTTTTTTTTATGTATAAAATAAAAAAAAGTCACTGAATGAAATTCAACCCTGAAAAAAAAAAAATGAAAAAAAGAGTTATTTAACTTAAAATTAATAGCCGAAATTCTGGCATAAACATAAAAGTCTATACTCGTCACACTTTCGTGATTTTTACGCAGGCGCGAACGAGAGCAGCTTAGTGTAGGTTGAATAATATTTAATGACGTCATTGAAAAAGCAACCAATCAACATTGACATTCGCGTCACAACATCCTCCGCGTATTTAAGTCAGTTTGTATTCTATTTTTTCAACATCCCTCCTCTCTCTCTCTCTTGTCTAAACTTTTACAGGATTTGGTCTTACACAGGTTGGAGTAGAGTACGATTCTGTTACCTTCCAAAGGAATGATTTGCTTATCGACAATACGGACAGTTCAAACCAGGCAGTTTCCAGCCTACATCCCCCACCTGCGACACCATTTAGGTTTGAACGGATCAGTAACTTAATTACCCTATAAAAACTGATATCATATCTAACTTTGTTGTAGTAAAAACTAAATAAATGTACTGAGCTGTGGTGAAAATAGTATTTAAGTTTCCAAATTATTTTTTTTCCAATAGAAGATAAACTCAGACAGACATTCAAATTTGAACAGGCAATTAGCAAGTGTTCTCTCTTTTTATATGCGTTAAAATTTTTAGCGCCATTTAACTCATAAGGGCGTGCTCGCTGGTTTTGGTGAAGGCCTATTTTTGGACGACGATAGAATCTTTGGCTATTGCCAGGAACGACACGAAAACTTAATACAAATAATGTTATCGTGAAGGAAGAAAATGAAGAATATATATATATATATATATATATATATATATATATATATATATATATATATATATATATATTTATATATATATATATGTGTGTGTGTGTGTGTGTGTGTGTGTGTGTGTGTGTATCTGCCTCTGTGTCTACAGACTCTGAAACGCTCAGGAGGAGGTTTTTAAAATTTTCACACAATGTACTTCGTGTGTCTGGGAGTGTTAAATAGGTTTTGTATCAGAATGCCTCGGGTATATATCGAAATTCAATAACTGAAAAAATCCAGTTAAAAAAGAAACAACCTGATTTTGACAAAAGTTAACACTGTTATATAACCTAACATTACAAGTGCATTTGAGAAATTTTACAACCACACAGACTAAAGGACCTGGGGTATAAATTCAACAGTAGGTTCTTTGATAAGAGAGGGGTGCGTTCGAAATAAATGTTTCTATTAAAGCACAATTGAACGATGATACTATGTTTAAAATCAACAACAGATTCTCTATAGTGCATTGGAGACTACAATATATTGTGAACTAGATAACTGATTCTAATTCAATCTAGGACAGTGTGGTTCACCCTGCTAGTATATATATATACATATACATATATATATATATATATATATATATATATATATATATATATATATATATATATAAAGTGATGAATGTAGTTTGCTTGAAGCATTGTATAGAATGTAGTTAAATGAAATATTTAGAAGGCGGTACAATGCAGAGGTAACGGAAAGACACAAACTGAAGCAGGTGAAAATTTTTATTAATACAACTTACAAATACTGTGTACATATTCATACATTTCATATGCACATTATATTTATATTTGCACTTTTATTACCTGAGTAAGCCGGTCTGATGGAATATCCGTGTTATATGATATTTCTAAAAAGATCTCTTCGTCAGATATTTATTTGACTTTGGTTCAAACGCGCTGCTGTAATCAGTAACAGTCCCGCAGCAAACAATAGTTTGGAACGTGTTAATTAGCATTTTATATATATATATTTTATATAATTAAGGTTTTTTTAAAAAAACTTTTTGTACTAACTTTTTTAATATATATATATATATATATATATATATATATATATATATATATATTGAGGAAATTTCATAAATTAAATATGTTTATTTGTACCTGCACTTATAAATGGTTTGTATTAATTTATTTGTTTGTTTATGTTGCTGCGTTCTAGTTGAGACGATTAGAACAATAGATTTTGAATTAAGTTAATTAGTGAAGGGAGACTACTTAATGAGCTGATCTAAGGGGGGATACCCGTGTTATCTTTTCTATAAGTGCGACTTTTACTAACTTCAGATATTTCATCGAAGTTAAGTGTATAATATTGCATTACATTAAAAAAAAAATTTATTTTTAAATTTGAATTTTTGTTTTTGATGTATGATGTCTTATTTGCGATTAATATTATTAGGCTTACTTGGAGAAATCAATTAGGCCATATAAACTTGCATGAGCATATATAGATGTAGTCACGTACCCTGTTTAAATCAAGTGCATAAACTATATATACATGCAAGAGTACATATTTACGCATCCATGCACATCCACATATACATGTGCTGGTCGGCATGTAGCCTAAATGCTCACACCATCCAACTCATACATCATAAACTTACTATTAAATTATTATTATTATTAATATGTAATGATCTTAAATAAAGATTGCTTATTTATGATTTTATTTATTTTTTTAAAATTTATTTTAATTTAATTTTTTTTATTTTTATTATATAATGATGGGATAGTTTGAGGTAAATTAATGGCAGAGTTCTGCTGCCACATCTGGGCAAGAGCTGCTAAAAATGGCCTATCCTGCCTTGACAGAGTGCAAAATGAGCTTCGTAGCTTAGTGGGGGCCCTTTTCTCTTCCCTGCAACCTCTCTCCCACAGGAGAGACGTTGCGAGTCTATCTTTGTTTTATCGTTACTTCCATGGCAAGTGCTCGTCTGAGCTCCAATCTCTGGTCACCCCTCGCCAATCTTTCACGATAAAAACCCGTCTACTGAAACCACTGTCAAAAATTTTCCCCACTCTTTATCTGTGCCTAAATGAAAACGTAGATTCCATGAACAAAGTTTTTTTCTTAGAGGTGCACGCTTGTGGAACTCTGTTTCGTTTGCCTGTTTCCCACCTGACTACAACCTGGATGTCTTCAAGTCCAACATAAACAAATTCCTGATAAACCGCCTCCTTAAGTAAGACACTTTATCAAATCTCCAATACTAACGTACTGTACTTTTTTAATTTTTTTTACAAGGTAGTCACCACTTATGAAGGCCCGGAAGCCACTCAGGGATAAGTATATATATATATATATATATATATATATATATATATATATATATATATATATATATATATATATATATATTCCAGGTTAATATTATTTGAAGGTGAGAACATTCAACGTGTCTAACGAGGTTTATTTGAAAGTGGCCAATACGAAAGTAGTACACGTTATACTTCTATTTATGTTTTAGTTATCGACATACAACTGATTCAACTTTTCTGTTGTAGACGTTGCTCGTGTATCTTCGCTGAGATTCGAACTTGAACACAAGATAACATCCAGCTGTGATCAGTGGTGTCTGGTGTCTGGTGTTCTACCTCTACTTTTATTCAAGACTGGCAGTTGGTGGAATTAATAACGCTGGATATTATCTTTGTTTACATAGTAATCTAAGACGACTCTATATCAATTTAAAATCGAATGGTATACGCCTTGTTTAATAGTTGTCTCTACAGGATGTGGGCGTCCCATGCTTTTGTTGCGAGAGATTTGCGAAGAAGGTCGCCCATCCGATGTAATTTGTGATTTCATTTCGAAAAAAAAAAAAAAAAAAAAAAAAAAAGAAAAGAAAATTGAAAACACGCAAACAACAAAAACAAAATGGAAAATTCTACAAACACAGCGGCGCAGCAGCGGAAACGCCAAACCGGAAGTTAGCATATGTAAACACTTAACTGTTAAGGACCCTCTCACTGGAAACCTTTGCCTTTACAAGCAAAATATGCGACGTCGCAACAATCGACAAAATGTTGATTCGAATAATGTCTCCCCAATTAACCCCTCTCTCATGATTTTCATCGGAAAAAAGACGTTGCCCTAACACGAGTTCATTAATGATAGTCTGACCTTTTTATTTACATACGTCCCTAATAGCCTATAATTCCTATCTCTTAATCTGACAGAATGTCCTAACAACCTATAATCTTTATATTGTGTCAATGGTACGGAAACACCTTTTTATGTGTATATACTTTCCATCTTGTGGAAGATTTTAATAGCATATTAATATTAATAAACCCTAATATTCATGACTTTATTCTTAGGGAAGTTCCTAATTGCCTATAATCTTTATCTTATTTTAATTTTACGGAAGACCTTAATAATTTATAATATTTATATTTTTTATCTCACTGTAGGTCTTAACAAAGAATGGTAATCATGTAATCTTAATATTAGTATTCCTTTACTATCTACAGTATTTACGAACTCCTTTATTAGCGTTAAACCTGATAGGCCCTGAACTGGCATCTAAGCTTCAGCCTCTATCCCATCGACGAAATGTTGCATCCCTCTGCCTTTTCTACAAGTATTTTAGTGGTGAATGCTCTGACGAACTGCAATCACTTGTGCCCCCACGACGTGAGCACCCTCGACAAACCCGACAGGCTGCTAAATCCCACCCCACACTGTAGAGATCCCTAGATGTAAAAGATCTTTTTACTCCAATAGTTTCTTCCCCAGAACCGCAAGACTCTGGAATTCCATTCCAGGCCCCTGCTTCCCCAACAGTACTGACGTGCAGAAGTTCAAGTGTAACGTGAACCGACACCTTGCTGCCCAAATCCCTACATAGTACCCCAGTAGTTGTTGCCCCTGATAGTAGCCCCCTACACCAAAGTGGCAATTTGCCTTGTTTGGAGTGAAAATGTAAAAAAAAAAAAAAAAAAAAAAAATCAATATTTGATATTCCACGCTTATATCGCTATTGTTACTGGTTATTGAGATAAAAATCAGTGCTTGCGAGAGATGAAAAAAAAATCGTTTTATCTATAGATTAAATAGGATAGCGCGTGTGTTATTTATTTTGTGTGCCCCGATTACATTCGAGTGACTGCCATTTAATTGTTATGGACTTCCATTTCTTGTAATAAATAATTTTACCAAGAAGTCGGTTTCGATTATTGCTGATGATACTCAAGTAATTTATTTTTATAACTTATTTTACCCAGGATTCTTCATAAATTTTGGATTCGGTTTCGAGTATAGCTGATGGCACTTAAGTAATCTATTTATTTCTTTTATAAATAATTTTACAAATAATTCGGTGCTAGTGCACTTACTGATCCGCGCTATTTTTTTTTTAAATAGTATTTCCAAGTTCAATTAAAGTTTTTTTTTTTATTCAATTGTAAAGTTAAAGTTTAGAATATTTACAAAACACCCTCCCCATGTTAAGAATGGCTTTTAAAAGAATAACGTTATTATTTCAGCACGGATCAATAAGTGCACTAGTACCAAGAATTCATCATAAATTTTGGTTTCGGTTTTGATTATAGCTGATGTCACTCCAGTAATCTATTTTTGTATGAATAATTTTATCAAGAATTCCTCATACAGTTTCAGTTTCGATTCAAGCTTATGCACCCAAGTCAGGATATATCTTTTTGTTTTTGAAATCACAACTTTATAATAGATAAAAATCAGAAGAACATTAACTCTATAATAATATATACGAAATGTGTAAGAATTAAAATATCATATTTAAGCGTACTTTATAACCGGGCTACGCCGGGCGTTCCTGCTAATTTAGATAAATTCTTTTGCAGTTTTAACATTTACGCTGAATGTCTACACAATGCCAACATCAATATATTACATATGAATGGCTCTCCTGTGGAATTTCCACAAGTCCTGCTAGTTTAGATTATTCCGCCTACGTTTCTCAGCTTGAGTGTTATTTTCACAAAGTTTAGGTCGATGTAAACTCTGACCATCTTCAGGTGTATCTCGTTGAATTCGGGAATCTTTCTGTCGAACTCGGGTATTTGTACGAAATACTTTTATTAATCTGCGGGTTAGCATTCTCTTGTTCTATGAACTATAACAATATAGAGGGCCGAAGTAATTTGTAATTGTTTTTTATATTATCGCCCGCACAGAAGATTGAACCTTTAACCCCCAGAAAGAGCGTAATTTACGACTAAATTTTATGAAGTATTTAGCCTGCTACGTCACGAGTCTTTGTGTCTTTTAAATAAATATTTGGTTTGGTTGGTATGTTGAGTAATCCTCCTCATTTTGAAAAACGATCCATAAATAATAGTTCGGGAGACTTAAATCTTGCAAGTTTCGACATCAAATGTTTATTTTCCTCATAAAGGTACGCGTATTGTCATTTCATTTCATTCCATATAGTGTTAATGCTACTGCTTTCCAATTGGATGTGCAGATATAGTGAAATAACCCTTTTTTGTCGTACTCATAACTCACAACTCATAAAGACTCAGAGGCAACTCAAGGATAAGTGTGAAAGTGTTTGTCAGATGGACGATGAGACAACATCCTAAATATCGGTAAGAGCTTCGTAAATAGGCAGAATATGATTATTTAAGAGAACAGCTCAACAAGAATTTGTAAAAATCCAACGTGAAAATGATCATTTCAATTGAGACAAATTGAAAACTCGAGCATTGGCGGTGAAATGAGAGAATTTTCGGTTTTAGACGTATTAAAAGTAACCAGCCACCCCTTTCCCATGCTCTATGCCAGAAAAGATTATTCATGATCTTCGAAGTGTTGCCATAGTTGGCTGTGTTATATGCATAAACGTCGTCGAATAAACTTGGAATTATATTTGGGGGATCATTCGTGAATATGAAGAAGTGGGTGTGACCTGCATTGAATATTAGGTGCTATAACCTAGGTTGTTAAATAATAATTAAATAATAATTAAAAAAACAACTTTATTTTTTATTTCTGCTTTCTGTTTACTGGAAATCGTGCTGGTATATACAAAGGAAAGTCCCTTTGGATTAATGTTTACGGAATAGTTTTCAGTTTTTTTTTCTTTTATAATTGAAAATGTAATACCGTTGATTGCTTTTTTTTTGGAAAATGTAATAACGTTGATTGCTTTTTTTTCCTTCAATGTTTTTTTTTTTTTTTTTTTTTGCTAAAATAAAATACTTTTTTTTACATGGTAATCACCACTTATAAAGGCTCAGAGGCCACTTGGGGAAAAGGACTATTGCGTGTAGAGTAATTTATGGGATAATATCGTAGTAATCGTCGGTAATGGAGATTTGATAAAGTTTCTTACTTAAGTGGGCAGTTTATCAGGAATTTGTTTATGTTGGACTTGAAGACAGCCAAGTTGTAGTCAGGTGGGAAATAGGCAAACAGAAGAGTATTCCACAAGCGTGCACCTCTAAGAAAGAAGCTTTGTTCATGGAATCTACGTTTTTATTTAGGGACAGATGAAGAGTGGGGGAAATGTTTTACAGTGGTTTCAGTAGACGGGTTTTTATCGTGAAAGATTGGCGAGGTGGGGCCAGAGATTAGAGCTCAGACGAGCACTTGCCATGGAAGTAACAATAAAACAAAGACAAGGCTCGCAACGTCTCTTCTGTGGGAGAGAAGTTGCAAGGAAGAGAAAAGGGCACCCCCACTAAGCTTCGAAGCCCATTTTGCACTCTGTCAAGGCAGGATAGGCCGTTCTTAGCAGCTCCTGCCCAGATGTGGCAGCAGTACTCCATCCTTGTACGTACTTGGTTTTTATATTGATAGAGAATTGCATCAGCAGTGAGATATATACTGGAGCGGTAGAAGGATCCTACCATTTTTCCAGCGACCTTGGCAGCTGACTTGATTTACGTGTTCCACTTCAGATCAGGAGTAAAAGTCAAGCCCAGAAGCTTATCGAAACATGGAACTTCCTCTAGACGAGAGACATCCATTTCAATTGATGCCTGATGGGGATCAGAGCGTTGATGATGTAAAGATAGGAGCTTGGTTTTAGATGCATTAAAAGTAACGAGCCATCTCTTCCACCACTGTACCACGCGCTCAAGATCAGAGGAGAGAGAATCAGAGAGAACTTTGTCATTTGCTGCCTTTAATATATTGCCATAGATGATCGTGTCATCAGCATAGATATTAATGAATGATTTAAGTATGTGTTTTGGAAGATCATTGATGTAGATCAGGAAGAGAGTTTGGCTCAGGATGGACCCCTGAGGGACACCAGCATTAATACTGTGGGCTTCTGATTTCTGCCCATCAGCCGTTACTCTTGTGAGACTATCAGAGAGAAATGATTTAATAATTGAGAAGACATTTCCAGTTATACCGTAGCCTGAAATCTTGTTAAGTAGGCCTTTATGCCATACCTTGTCGAAGGCCTTTAGGCGTGAAATATTTTAGATGTTTATTTTTTTTATTAAAAATACTCTGTTGAATTTCCATTTAATATTGCAGAATCCTGTTTCAACGCGAGTTTGATCGATAATGTTTTTTCGGAGAGCATTAATGAAAATCCAGAAAAGTTTTTGATCTATGGTGATGCAATGTACTTCAACCTTGATAGAATAATAAGCAATAATAAGATATTGATAAGCGTACGAGTTTCAGTGATTTTTCTCCCAGAAAAATAAAGACATTGACAAATGTGCGAGGAAAATTCAATTTGATTATTTACATTGCGTAACCATCATTCAATAGTTCCATGGTCTATAGTTTTATTTTAGAAAATTCCAAAGAGTCATTGGTGATGCAGGTCGTTAGATAGTTTTGAATGTGTTTTTTTCTCATCTGGTTGCAATTAAAAAAAAAATTATCAGGTACAAACTGGCAGGCTTAAAGGGTGAATCAGTGATGTGGAAAAATATAAGATAGCCAGATCGTTAATGACATCATCAAAAAAGAAGACCGTTAATTAGTTGAGTTTATGGCTTGGAACGGAGTTGATTAAACATGAAATGGGTTAATAAATATAATGAGATTTTTTTTGTTGCTCCACTCAAATTGTGTTGTACCTTAGTGCCCGTTTAGACACGCATGTTAACATCTAGACACTCGGAACCCAACACGTTGCAGACTCAGTCGCAAAGGGGGACAAAGAATAGGAAAGTATTTCAAATCGCTGTTTCAGGTTTTAAGAAAAGTCTCTTTATTCTTCATTCTCCCACCACGCCTAATGTTTTGTAACGGCTGTAACGTCACCTACGTCTCTATTATGATCATTTTTTCTAACGTCTCAGCGGCCTGAGCACACATTGTTTTTATAGTCTTTTTCTTTTTCCTTACCGTGACGTCACTTTGCACACAGCTTAGCATTTGCATATAGCCGTCATACGCGCGTCTGCGCTACATTGCAGGTTTTCTGCCTGTAAAATCCCTAATAAAGTAACACCCACCAAGTGACTATTATTATTTAGCCTTCCTCTGCCCAGCTAGAAAAGTATTCACACTAGAGAATATCCTATATATTACAAAGCCACAATTCGCCATTGCATGAGGTATTGTTGTCACATCTGGGTTGTTGCGTCTACCACTTGTTTCTCAGTCTTTAACAGGGTCCAAAAAGAGTTTTAAATCTAATATTTTCTGCACTATGAGCCGAATTTCAACCTCTGTCCTATAACCGCAATATTGGATGGCTGTCTGTTTCACAAGTGCTTTAATAGAATATGCTCTGATGAACTCATAGCACGTGTGCTCCCTCGACATAGATACTCCTAACTTAACTCGACAAGCAGCAAATCCCAGCCCTTCACCGCTGATGTACCAAGGTGCCGGGAATCCTTGTATTTCCAACAGTTTCTTCGCTCGGACAAATAGACCTTGGCATTCCCTTCGTATTTTCTACTTGCTTGACTGTATTAATCTGCAGAACGTTAAATGTTAACGTAGTTATTGCTGATCAACTCCCCACAGTTTCCTCTGAGACACGATTCCAAATAGTAGCCTCCTTACTTTCTAAGTGTCAAAATGCTTGATTTTGGGCGAAAAAAAAAGAGTAAAAAAAGAACAATAATATTTTTTAAGCACACCGGCGATCAATAAAAATTAGATGAAAATATCAAATTAAACGTTCTAAGTTTATTACAAAACATCGCTGAATCCAGCACTTTTAGCGGGCATGCAAAAAAACTCTGTTTTTATGGTCGGTTTAAAACACGCAGCAACAACACTCGCAAAACTTCAATCTTTTCTCACCAGGTTTAGGATAGTGGTAACGTAGTAGTATTAAATCTACGCCATCTTGAACTCTAGTAACTCGCAAAACCAGCCATTACTAGGAGGTTTGTCACCAATTGATATCAGACTTCAGCCAGGCAAACTAAGCTTACGCAAGAATTCAGAAGGAGTCGGCATTAAGATTCGTCGTCCGCCGGTCGTTTTTGCTTCGACGTGTGGCCATTACCAATAAATGAGGTTGTCAATATCATAACTATTAATGCCGCGCAGAAGATTATGGATGACAGAAACTAGTGGAAGAAATAGCGATTATTCACAGTTGACTTGATGTAGACGTAGAGATTTATTTTTTATCTTTTTTTTACACTGGAATCACCACTTATCAAGGCTCGGGGGTCACTCGAGGATAAGGATTAATGGGTATACATTAGTCAATGTGATTATAGCGTAGTAAACATAAGTAGTGGGAATTTTGTAAATTGGATTACTTCCGGGGACGGTTCATCAAGAACTTATTTACGGTGAACTTGAAGACAATCAGATTGTAGTCAGCTGGAAAGCAAGCAATCAGAAGAGAGTTACACAAGCATTTCTAAGAAATAAGCTTTGTTCGTGGAATCTACATTTAGGTTTAGGCACAGATAAAGAGTGTGGGAAATTATTGATAGTGGTTTCGGCCGGATGAGTGCTTTTCGTGAAATTTGGGGGGGAGGCATAGATTGAAGCTCAGCTGAGCACTTACCATGAAAATTATGATAAAGCAGAGACAGTCTCGCAACGTCTCTTCTGTGGGAAAGAGGTTGCAGGAAATAGGAAAGGGCATCCCCACTAAGCTACGAAGTCTATTTTTAACTCTGTCAATGCAGGATAAGCTATTTCTAGCAGTTCCCGCCCAGATGTGGCAACAATACTCCATCATTGGCTGTACTTGGCTTTTATATAGGTAGAGAATTGCATCAGGAGTGAGATATCTACTGGAACGGTAAAAGGATTCCACCATTTTCCAGCGACCTTGCCAACATATTTGATATACGTGTTCCATTTCAGGTCGAGAGTAAAGGACGAGCCCAGAAGTTTGTCAAAACATTAAGCCCCCGCAAGACGAAAGCCGTTCATTTCAATTTCAGAGCGTACATTATGTAGAAATAGAAGATTGATTTTAGATGCATAAAAAGTGACCATCCATTTCTTTCCCTATTGTACCATGTGCTCAAGATGAGAGAACAGAAAATCAGAGAGAACGTGGTCATTTACGGTCTTTTATGTGCTACCATAGATTGTAGCGTCGTTAGCATAAATGTCTACGTATGATGTAAGGATATGATTTGGAAGATCATTACAAGGAGACAACACATAGAATGACATAAATTACAGCTATCACCATTAGTCCCAATATTACTTGAGTGTGTGTGTCATAGCTATCCGAATTGAAGTAAAATTTCTCCCTATTCATTTACCTGGATTCAAAATCATTTCTTTAGTGGCACCCGCTAGCGTCTGTCTCGTGTAGATCTCGCGTGAAAACGCGAGAACTAACATAACAAATTTAAGAGTTGGGAGTGGCTCTGTCTGAAACGAAAAAGGAGTTCGCTTTATTTAATCGTGTTCTATCGTCGTTATCACAATCAAAGACCTGTCAGGCGCAGAAACTCAAACTAATGGAGTAAGAATAGCAATGTTGCTTCAGCGTGATTCCTTTGTATGATCTGAGCTAAACCTTCCCCGACTTCGCATGCAACGCTGAGTTGTGTGGCTCTTAATGTTGGGAATAAAAACCTGCTATATGGAGATTTACCAAATAGTTACAAATAACGAGGGGGGTCATACAAACCAGAAAATATTGACGCATAATCTTTGTGAGATGTATATAGGTGTCCGACTGTCACCACCGATATCCAAGGCCACTTAACTGATCTATGACATCACGTGTAGGTAACGCCTAATATGCAATAGTTGAGACAACCAGATGTCAAACGGCAGGTCATATTTTTGTCGGTTTAACTTACCAACTAGGAACTAGTTCTTTTTTCTAACCGAGAAAAGCGGTAAAATATATTTTAAAGATACAAACATTATCCAGATAGGAAGAAGAGTAACTTATCTTGTCTTTGGTAACATTTATTTGTTATGTATTTTTATTTGTTACTCTTTTTTCGTTTGTCGGCTTCCCTGCTAAATCCCGGGATTTTCCCATATATCTATCGGCGAAAGGTAGAAAATTTCATTTTTTTTTTTTTTTTAATTTTTTTTTTAGTTTTTAAAATTAAAAAACAAATAGTTTTTACGCTTTTGAACTTTTGAGATGAGGATTGGTTATATGTATTATTATTCATCGGACTACTGTTCTCATCTTGAGTGTGATTTTCACAACGTTTCGGTCGATATAACCTCCGACCTTCTTCCGCAAGGACCCGTAGCGCAGTGGTTAAAGTACTGGGAAAAATCAATTATAAAGGTGATATTCTCCTGAAGGTTGAAGGTTCAATCCTCAGTGTGGGCAGCCGAAATATACATTTGCGAATTACTTAGGACCTCTATCCAGTCATGGCTGACGTAACAAGAGCACGCTACCTCCGTGTAGTAAATAAAGGGTTCCGCTCGAAATTCCGTCCAAATTTCCGAGTTCGACAGAAACATTCCCGAGTTCGACAAAATACACCTGAAGAAGGTCGGATGTTATATCGACCGAAACGTTGTGAAAATCACACTCAAGATGAGATCAGTA
>NC_136491.1:102745251-102777751 GCF_053919585.1 Euprymna scolopes
GTTCATGCAAGATAATGACCCAAAGCATTCGGCTAAACTGACTAAGAAATGGCTTGAGGACAATCATATTAATGTTTTGGAGTGGCCATCACAAAGCCCAGACCTTAATCCAATTGAAAATTTATAGAGAACATTAAAATTGAGGGTAATGCAAAGGAAGCCTAAGAATCTTATTCAATTGGAGGATTATTGTCAGGAAGAGTGGGCTAAAATTACTACTGAAGAGTGCAACAACTTGGTTGTAAACTATGAAAAGCGACTGAGGAAGGTAATCAAGGCCAAAGGTTATACAATTGATTATTAAATAAATCGTGCCAATAATTTTGAACAAGGGTTTTTTGCAATTATGTTTGTTGTTCCTTTGTTATTTATTTTTTCTAAAATCCGATTGCTGCATCGGAAAGGCCAGTTAAAAATACATAATATACTTTGTTATTTTCTTTAATTTAATCCCTTTTTTAGAATTTATTAGGCAAAATTTAACTTTTATTTTACCGTGCCAATAAATATGATCATCACTGTATATATATATATATATATATATATATATATATATATATATATATATATATATATATATATATATATATATATATGAAATAAAATGGAGGTGGAAGGACCTGGATACTCAACGTTTCGCCCGATTTATGCGGGCTTCTTCAATAGGGATGGTCATTGACGATAGAGTCGGAGGATTGGGGCTATATATAATGATGGGGGAGAGCAACGTGTTTTCCTTATGTAAATTAGATATCATATATACATATATATACATTTTATGAGAAAAATAAATAAATTAGAGTAAACTAGTGTAGTGGGTTACGTCTAAAAGTTAAAATAACGTAGAGATTAAAAAAACAAATTGTGTTTGGAAATATAGCGGTGATAGATTAAATAAATAAAATGATACCAGATTACGAAATAATTTTTTTTTTAATTAGAAATAATTGAATTGGGATAAAATAGCGTAGTAACTTAAAAGATGGTGTCTAAAAATAAGAATATGAGGTGATAAAATGGAGTCTAAAAATAGATAATGATAAAAAAATAAAATTAACTTTTAGACGTAATCCACTACACTAATTTATTTTTTTTTCTCTCATAAAATGTATATATATGTATATATGATATCTAATTTACATCAGGAAAACACGTTGCTCTCCCCCATCATTATATATAGTCCCAATCCTCCGACTCTCTCGTCAATGACCATCCCTCTTGAAGAAGCCCACATAAATCGGGCGAAACGTTGAGTATCCAGGTACTTCCACCTCCATTTTATTTCAAATCGTCGGATTTAATCCAGCTCAACAATCATATATATATATATATATATATATATATATATATATATATATATAGTAATTTATAAAATATATATGGCGATTAAGCTACACTGAATATTCTGCGTTTCATCCAACTACAGGATTCGTCAGGCTTATGCGCGAATTCTGTGGTTGCATCTTGTTTTTATATATGTTGAGGATTTCTAGTTAGCCAATCAGCTTTCTAGTATCCACCGCGCCCCTTCCTATCAGCCAATGGGCATGCATTTTATCAAACAAAGGATCTGTTTTAGAACTAGGTTAGTGGTTTTAGGTAGACGTTCTCCTTTTTTTTGTATATATACATATACCTATGTGTACACACATACATGCACATATATTTACATATATATATACATATATGTGTGTGATCGTTTATGTATATTCATGTTATTTAATTTATTTATTTGTTTGTTTTCTATTGTTATTGGTAGTTTTAAAGCTATTTTGTATCGCTATCCTAGAGTAAGTTTTATTTTGTGAACACAGTTGTTTGTTATTTCTCGCCTACAGTTTAATAGATTTTGAGGTTCTTTAAAGTACAGGATAGAGAATTTTTCATGGAGGCATAATTTACATGGGTCGTCTAAGTGTCTGCATGTGGTAGCTTGTCTCATTATTTTCCATTCGACTACCGGCGAATGTCCGCTTTCTTTGAGTTCCCAGTATTTATTCGCTAGTGTTGTTTTTATACGGTGTTTTTTATTTTTGAATGTACTTTTGTGGTCATAGTATCGGGTTTTGAAATCTAAGGAAGTCATGCCTATGTAATATTTCTTGTTATTCGGGTTTTCTTTCGCAAATATTGTTGCTTGATAAACTACGCTTTTTGTTAGACATTTATTTTGAACTGGGAAAAGTGTGCGGTGTCTACAATAGACTTGATGTACGTATTCTGTTTCAGGTCAGAGGTAAAGGTCAAGCCCAGAAGCTTATCAAAACATGGAGCTTCCCCTAGACGAGAGCCACCCATATCAATTGATGCCAGATGGGGGTCAGAGAGTTGATGATGTAAAGATAGGAGCTTGGTTTTAGATGCATTAAAAGTAACCAGCCACCTCTTCCCCCACTGTACCACGCGCTCAAGATCAGAGGAGAGAGAATCAGAGAGAACTTTGTCATTTACGGCCTTTGATGTGTTACCATAGATGGTCGTGTCATCAGTATAGATGTCAACGGATGATTTAAGTATGTGTTTAGGAAGATCATTGATGTAGATCAGGAAGAGAGTTGGGCCTAGGATGGACCCCTGGGGGACTCCAGCATTAATATTGATGGCCTCTGATTTCTGCCCATTAACTACTACTCTTATGAGCCTATCGGAGAGAAATGGTTTTATGATCGAGAAAACATTTCCAGTTATACCGTAGCTGGAAATCTTGTGAAGTAGGCCTTATGCCATACTTTATCGAAGGCCTTTGATATGTCAAGAGCAATTGCCCTAGAGAGGAAGCCTTTGTTAAGAGATTCGCTAATCCTATGAGATATAACAGTTAGCACATCTGCTGTAGATCTGCCAGAACGGAAACCATATTGCATGTCACTAAGAAGATTATTTCTGCTGAGGTGGTTGATTACTTCTCTATTTTATATGGATTCCAGCAGCTTACTCATGACACACTTATTGGTCTGTACTGAGAGGGAGAGGACTTATCCCCTGATTTCTTAAATATAGGGCAAACTGATGAGGTTTCCCAGGGTATTGGGAAGCACTTCTCTTTAAGACAACGCTTAAAGAGTTTTGTAAGTATGGGGTAAGTTCTAGTTGACGCTTTTTCATATGTTAAGGCCTAAAACTGCATCGTTCGTTCATTTTCACCAGGATTTTACGTTCCCTTAGTCATTGCTTATGCTTCGTTCACTGTGCACTCACGGGGGGGGTATGTTGCTTCACTTGTTTCAACTTTGATCAATATCACATCATTTTTATTTTAGAAAAACAGAAATTATAAGTTTAAGCTTAAAGTTGTCATGGAAATGAATTGAACGTAAAAAGAAATACTGAAAATTTCACAACTGTAAAAGAATGTAAAAAATAAATCAAAATCATTAAAAGAAACAAGGATAGAAAAAGGTGTGGACGGTATTTCCGGGGGAAATTATCATAGCGAATTTCATATCCACTTTCAGAATACTAATTAAACTTAAACATACAAAGCAATAAAAATTCTAAAACGTTGATATCTTATAATTGATGCAATAAAAACAATAACAAACGAATGTTCTCACATACAATTTGAATTCAGTGTTTTAAAAGTTAATATATATATATATATATATATATATATATATATATATATATATATATATATACACTAGATGTAAATACTTGGCGTTGCCCAGTACAAACATATTGTAATTAAAAGTGACCACATGTTGATATTTAGGGAAGCATAAGCCACATCCGTGTTGTTTGAAGAAAATAAAACTTGAACGAACTCTCATAGCTTAAATGAAGTAATAACACCCATATATAAGCTTATTTCCGTTTTTTTTTATTCAATCTTCACCCCAAACAAGACAAGTGCCACTTTGAAGTAAGGGGCTGCTATCGGGGACAATTTGCAGGGGCGTTAGGTAGGGAGATGAGTAGAAAGATTGTTCACATTACACTTCTGCATATCAGTACAATTGGGAAAGCAGTATTCCGGAAGAGAGTTCACAAGACTTGCAGTTCTGGGGAAGAAACTATTGGAGTAAAAGGCTTTCTTAAACCTAGAGTTCTCTGCCATAAAGTGGTGGGACTTAACTGCTTGTCGGGTCCTTCGGGTTTAATCACGTCGAGGCGGTACACGTGCTTGCAGTTCGTCAGAGCAGCTCCCATTAAAGTATTTGTAGAACAGGCAGAGGGATGAAACATTTCGTCGATGGGACAAAGGCTGAAGCTTAGATAACAGTTCAGGACCTATCAGGTTGGCGACTCTCTTTTGAACCCTGTCTAGGAGTGAGAGACAAGCAGCAGATGCACCAGCCCAGATGTGACAGCAATACTCCATACATGGACTAATTCACGTGAAATCACCTTTTTTCTTCGCCATATTCCCTCTGCTTCACTTTTTGTTATCAAGTAAGATATTTGACTTACTTGCAGGTTCATCAAATACTTTTGTATGCAAAATCCGATCCCGCATTTTGCAAATTCCCACCCACTGATGAGAAGGAAGGTATTTCTTCGAAACTCCGCGGATTAAGGTCTATCCACTTATTAAGTGTTTCCTTTTTAGATTAGATATGCTTTTAACTCTTTTTTAAAATGTTTTTAATATGTTTTATTAACTATTTGATCATATATATATATATATATATATATATATATATATACGCACACATACACACACACACACACACACATATATATATATATATATATATATATATATATATATATATATATATATATATATATATAGCCTTTGAGATTTGAAAACAAAATCACTCGAGGGGAAATTTACTCACTCCAAAATATTTTTACTCGTCCGACTTTATGTCTTTGTTTCAGTCAATCAAAGTAAATGATTTTACAACAATTCAAGAAATTACCGTGTGTATAATTCTAACAAGAAAATAATTATTTAACTCTTGTTAATCAACTATTTTATTACTACAAACATTTCAGTAAATATTCAACAAAACGTTCAAATGTTTGTCTTTACTTTTGTAAGCATGAAGTGTATGTAATTATAGCGTCGAATATTTTTTTCCAAATGAATTTCAAAATCAGAGAGCTAAATGAAGGCGACATTTTGACTACACGCCGAATGTGTAAATTTGACCTCTTGTTGACCTTTAGTGTGACCACTCTTTTTCAATACCATATTCCTACGGTCTCACAGCTAGAGATTAAAGAATTCACAAATGATGAGATATAGGTCAATCTAAGTCACCGCATATTTGAGGGTCGTAAAATAAATGAGTTTTTCCCGTTTCTTTATTTAAAGAAATTTTATCGACTGGGTGGTGAGTGATTTATGATTTTTAGTCGTCCCCAAGAAATTTTCAATCGACTGTGGCGACCGGTCGTGTAAAGTCTCAAAGGCTGTATATATATATATATATATATATATATATATATATATATATATATATATATATATATATATATATATATATATACCGAGTATCCTTACATAATTAAATAATAGGTGCGCTGATTTGAACCGGAAAAACTCGTGAACTTTAAACATCGTTGATTAAGGAGTAGATTTTATTTTTCTTAAAGATTTTTTTTATTTATGAATCATATGTGGCACAAGGCCAAATGGTAGTGAGAAATGGGAGTCGGAATTCATCTGTTTTGTCGAGTTCCACTCAATAAAATACCACATCCAGTTTATGGGTTTGCCTACTTTAGTATTCCCTGTTTGTGTTGATGTTTTTTTTTTTTTTGATAACAGACTCTATCAAAATAAAAAAAAAGATTCTCCAAGAGGTTGGACACAAAGTCAGTTAGGTTCTGATAAGCCAGCGCACAAAGATAAGCACACTCTGGCCTTCAACTTTTTTTAGTATCCCCGTCAACATTTCCCGGTAAGTGAGTCTCAGGCGATTTTCAGTAGACTAAATGTTTCTCAGAGAGAAGGTAAAGCCTGAGGAGGTGGACCTCCTAGAGACTGAACAGAACTATACCCCAGCTCGACAGAAAGAAAATTCCGTTGGACGGATTGTCAAGGACGTATCTCAGATTGGTACGAACAACACCTACTTGAACTGTGCTCGGTATCATGATTGCATATATGTCTTTGGTGATTAATAACAGCGAGTCTTTTTATCAAATAGAACTTTAATCCTGAACGTCTAGAAGCATGTTTCATTTCGACAACAAGAAAGCCACCGCTGGACTGACTGTCATAACCGTATCTCTGGCTACGCACACCTAATAAAAAAGGGTAAGAATACCACACGTTTAAAGATCCAGTTAAAATGAAAAGAAAAAAAAAACAGAACATTTTATTTAAATAAAGGCTATTTGGAATGATTTTAGAATGGTCATAAAATGAATCCTATTACCAACCCCTTCTGCTCAATACACTTTTCACATCATAAAAAAATTCCCCCACAAACGTTTTGTAATATTTACTGTTGTACTATGATAATGTCGAATTTACATCTTGAATCCCTCGTCACCAGTGTTGTTATAATGTTAGTTTTAAAATCCTCGTAACCAGTGTAGTAGCAATATAAGTTTCAAATCCTACCTCACAAGTTTTGGAACAATGTAAGTCTAGAAACCTTCGTTCTTGCTATGTAAGTCTTATCATCATTGTGGTGCTATTCAGGACGATAATTATTTAAAAAAACGTTACGTGATTAACAAAACGTGTATCAATAAAAGTATATTACAGAAGTACATGTCATGATGACAAAGTTTACATGTAACTCTATTTATTTTCTCTGGAGAAGTGAAGTATTCCATCTTGCACTTCGATACTTGAGCATATTCTTCTTCAATTGCTATTCTTGTTTAAACGGTCCTTATTATCGGGCTTGAAAGCGACGGTACCAATGATTTGTCTCATTTAACAACTTTCTGTACACAATATATATATATATATATATATATATATATATGATTTGTCTCATCTTACAACTTTCTGTACACAAAATATAAATACGCTCTTACATTTCTGATTTACCTTTTAATTGAGCACTCTGCTGGATTTCTTTTTCCAAAAACACTAATCATATATATATATATATATATATATATATATATATATATATATATATATATATATATATATATATATATATATATATATATGTCTTAAAATGTTTGACTCCTGTCCAGGTAATCTACATTTAAAAGTTCAAGTGTTTAGACCCAAAGTTGGCGGAGGAGTTTGGTAGAGTCAACTCTTTGAACTTTAACTTCTTGGCAGCCAAACTTTCGCCTAAACACTGATTAAAAAGCTTGCTGCATGTCTGATTTCTCTTTATGTGAAAGTTCAAATTTTGGGACCGAAAATAGGCTGAATTTTTTAAACTTTGACAGCCAAATTTTCGGCCAAAAACAGATTAAAAAGCTTGCCCTATGTCTAGATATGTAAAATTCCAAATGTTTACACTAAAAATTGGTTGAGCAATTTGGTAGAGAACGAAGGAGTCAATTGTCTTTCTTTTTTTACTCCGACCCCAATTTTGAAACCTTCATATTTATAATTTTGGGTTCAAATCAAATTAAAAGTTTGATCAATTTCCAAGATACTTACATCTCAAATTTCAAGTGTTTAGACCACAAATTAACGGAGGAGGTGGGTAGAGTTTTCAAAGGTGATATCATGGAACTTTGATCCCTTGACAGAAAAATTTCTGGCCGAAAACAGATTAAAAAGGTATTCTCAAATCTCAATATCTCTTATGACAATTCTCGGGTCTGGAGACAGCAAATTCACAGAGTAATTACGTAGGGAAATCTATACACACACACACACCCACACACACACACATACACACACATACACACACACACAATTTCACTTTTATATATATGCTAGCAGTCGCCCCCAGCATTGCTCGGGCCCTATGTACTGATCATACCTTTATACCTTTATGTGCATATATATATATATATATATATATATATATATATATATATATATATATACATTAGCAGAAGTACCCGTCGTTGACTGGGTTCAAAAATAGCCTACAGAAAATGGACTGTGATTGATGAAAGTATGATAGGTTATGAAAAGGAGGGTGTTGTAAAGAGATAGGTTTTGATACTCAAAAGTTTTACCCCAAGTAAAATATGATGAAAGTAAAGATAATTTTCGCGAAAATATATTTTTATATGAACATTGTTTCCATTCGTAGCCAAGAGTGACCAACAAGATGATGTTTCCTTACAAAGTGAAAATGTGATATATATATATATATATATATATATATATATATATATATATATATATATATATATATATATAAGAAATAAATGTTATCATAGTCAATAAAAAAACTTTTACTTTTATGGTAGAAAAGTTCATTGGTTTGTATTTTTAAGTAGGTTGCACAAAAATATTTTTTTTTAATTCACGAACCCGTTTAAAAAAATCAAAATGGCAGCGACTTTGAAGTGGAGAGCATCGTTTTCAATTTGAAGGAGGCGCACCTGAGCATTCTGTGTTAACAATTTAAGAGAGTTCCGTCAACGTAAGAAACATTTATAAACATATTTTGATGGTTTCCGTTATTTTGTGCTTGAGGAATATTCGATTATGGCATGTGTAGTTTATATAAAAATTCATTTAAGTAGTTATCGCCTCAAATTTCGTTTTAATTTCGGTTCGCTGAAATTATTTCAAGTAAAGAGCATTAAAAACTATTTCAATACAAAAAAAAACATGAAATGAAATTTTATTGAATATGGTAATATTTAATTCTTGTATATTTATTTTTTCGCATAGTCGTTTGTTGGCTTTTCTGCTAAACACTCTTACTAATAATATCGACGAAATATCGAAAAACAAAGAAACAAAAACAGATTTCAAAAATAATGAAGCTTTACTTACTTTAGCAAAATAATCCGAAACAGCAAAATGGTATATTAAAAAAGTAAACACGTAATTACTTTAGTTTTTAAAGCAAAGAATCGATATAAATATAAGACGAAAATGGCACCCTTTTCAAACAGAACAGCTTCGTTTCCGTTTTACAGTATATTAAACGGTGTAGCATTGCGCCGTCGGATTCAGGGTGGTACTATTGTAATGTAAAGAACACGCAGAAAGGGTTGTGATCAACTGAATTCCTTCGAGTCCACTGACAAAAAAGCTTAAACACATATATAAATAAAAATAAAAGGTTATGTAAATGTTTTTAAAAAGACACGTAATCACTTGAACAGGATTTTCCTTCTTTTGACACGATAACAAGTAACGTTCTTATTTTTTATTGTTTATCTATTTATCTATTTTTGAAAGAGTGCCAGGTACAAGTGGAGAAGTTATGCAAAATTTGTGTCGAGAATTGTCTAAAGTTCCGCCTTTTTTTTGGCTTTAATAAGAACGTGAATTTATAAGGTGAATTTATTCGACACAATATGATTCAACTAAAAATAAATAAATAAATGCTAACGCGAATTAAGATTAAAGTTAAAGGGTGATTGTGGACCCTCACCCCTTTTAAAAAACCTTGTGATATATTTACAATCTATGGAAGTCAGGCGCGAACAAACTCCCAATAATTTTATTATACCATATTTCTTCAAACTGAAACATAATTATCAAAGTATATTTACGTAAATAGATATTAAAAGTCTTTGTTAAAGTTTGTGCCATAGAGTACAGGCGCGGGAGGGAGATGACTTATCACCTGAATTCTTAAATACGGGGTATACTGATGAGGTTTTCCAGGGTGTTGGGAAACAATTCTCCTTAAGGCAACGCTTAAACAGTTTGGTAAGTATGAGGGAAAGTTCTGGTTGTAGCTTTTTTTACACTATAATTGGAATACCGTCGGGGGCAGTTGCTTTACTGGAATCAAGGTTCTTGATTAGCTTGGCAACATCACGCACAAATATTTGTATGTTATCTAGCGTGTTGTGTGTTATAGGAGGAAATACGGAGAGTTGAAGGCCTTCGTCGCATAGGGCAGAATTTGCTGCAAACTTCTTGTCAAATAGTTTGGCCTCGTCGGATGCTGACGAGATGCCCTCTGGTCCATTGATAATGCTTGGGATAGAACGCATGCTTCTGTTCAGGATCCTATTTGCTATTTGCCAGAACTGGTGGGAACCAAGCCGCTCCTCAGCTACTTTGGATTTACCGGACTAAGCATATAGCTCTCTTGCATTTTTTATTACTCTTTTACAGTGGTTGCTGGCGTCCCTGAAAGCAGCTTTAATCTCAGTACATCTATTACGTTGGTAGCTATGGAAAAAGTGATTTCTATGCGCGATGGCAGCAGCACAAACAGGGGAGAACCATGACTGGCTGTTAGGATGAATTTGTCTATGCCTACAATTAACCATTCGGTCAGGTATGATACTATGGAGGACACGTCCTTTTTAAACATGGAATGTAGAGGTAGATTAGATATGAATGTACGGAAGCTATCCCAGTCAGCCGTAGAGTATCGGTATAGAGTACGGTGGAGAGGTAAGTCTGAGAATTATTACATTTCATTTTTATCTTAACTGATACAACGGTGTGGTCGGAAGATCCCAGAGGAGATAGAACGGCACATGAGCATAGCTCAGGGGAAGTGGACAGAAAAAGGTCTAGAAGGCTTGCGTACTAACCGGTTGTATCAGGCACACGGGTGGGCTCGCGAACAATCTGAGTGAGGTCATAGACAATGGAAAAATCATGATAGAACCTCCCCCCATCATCAGTCTTATTTGAGTGCGTCAACCATTCCACTTTATGGGCATTGAAGTCACCGCAAATGTGAATGTTAGCCGCGGGATGAGCAGACAGGATGTGGTCAATTTTCTCCGATATACTCTTAAAGATGGTAATTCCGCTGTTGTGGGGCGATAGAAGGCAAATATAAATGCGGTGCTGTAAGCAAGTGCAACTCTGAAGCACATATAAGGTAACTTAGGGTAAGAATTGCAATAATTATTTCATATCTGAGAGAATATCTGCAAACTGTTAAATCCGTATTTTTAAAGTACAATACATATAACGATTAAATTAGTAATGTATTCTGTTAATGGAATACTTAAAATTAAGTCTCCAGTGGTTCATGTCTGAACACTGGAAATGGTAACCATAGAGTTAATACTGAAGAGCCTCTACATAAGCAACATTTTGGGTGTGACATTTAAGAGGTGTGTAAATAGAGGTGTTGTAAAGACTTCCCATGCGTGAGCAATTAACATAAAACTGACGATGAGAAAAGCAAGGTGTCTGAAGATTAAGTACAACAATTCTGTGGCATTATCCTTGAGCTTTATACATAGACATGAAAAAACTAACTTTTATTGGGAATTGTAAGCGGTACAACTGAAATGGCATGTCAGAAGGAATAAGAGAACCCGAGGAATTAACAGTTTCACTGTTGCAATATTTTGGACTTGTAATGGGATAGCTATTTATTTGGTGCCCACAACACCAAAATGTGGCACAAGGCCGGAAGGTGGAAATAGGCAAGCTCCCCTAAAGGACGGGCACTCTTGCCTCATCAAAAAATTGCCTGGGCACCCTCGTAGGCAATCCCCGGTAGGGGCGCCTCAGGCGACAAGCAATTAACTTGCCCCACGTGAAAGCCCGGTGGCAAGGCCTGGGAGGGTGGACCTCCTAGGTAGTTCCCAGGCGGCGTACCTCAATCCAACAGGTGCTGGGACGGTTCCGGGCTCCTCACCTGTTTGGCTTAGTGTCAAGTGACGAATCCCTGACTTGTACTACCCTGTGTCCCTGCAGCCTAAGCCGCTAAGAGACATCCCATAACACTGGACGTGTTATGGGGTAGTTATTTAATTGCCGTAAACATCGGCAATATTTAGCACAAGGCCTGGAAAGTGGGAACCAGGCAGGCTCCCCTAAAGAAGGAGCACTCCTGCAATTTTAAAAACATTGCCTGGGTAACCCCGTCGGCATTCCCCGGTCGGGGCGCCTCAGGCAGCAAGCAATAAACTTGACCCACCGGAAAGCCCGGTGGTAAGGCCTGGGAGGGTTGACCTCCTAGGTATTACCCAGGCGGTGTACCTCAGTCCAACAGGTGCTGGGCCGGTTCCCGGCCCCTCACCTGTTGGGCTGAGTGACAAGTGACGAATCCTTGACATGTACTACCCTGTCTCCATGCAGCTGAATCTGCTAGGAGACATCCCATCACAAGTGTTTTAATGGGGTAGTTATTTAAATGCTGCCCACCTCAGCATTATTTGGCACAACGCTTGGAAAATGGGAACCCCGCAGGCTCCCCTAAAGGAGGGGAACTCCTGCAATTTTTAAAATTGACTGAGTAACCCCGTCGGCATTTCCCGGTCGGGGCGCCTCAGGCAGCAAGCAATAAACTTGCCCCACCGGAAAGCGCGGTTGCAAGGCCTGGGAGGATGGACATCCTAGGTATTACCCAGGGGGTGTACCTCAGTCTAACAGGTGCTGCCGGGAACCGGCCCCTCACCTGTTGGGCTGAGTTTCGTGACAAATCCTTGACTGGTACAACCCTGTCTCCCTGCAGCCGAAGCCGCTAGGAGACATCCCATCACCAGAGTGTTTTAATGGGATAGTTATTTAAATACTGCCCACATCAGCATTATGTGGCACAAGACCGGAAAGTGTGAACCCGGCAGGCTCCCCTAAAGAATGGGGCACTCCTGCAATTTACAAAATTGCCTGAGTAACCTCGTCGGCATTCTCCGGTCAGGGCGCTTCAGGCAGCAAGCAATAAACTTGCCCCACCCGAAAGCCCGGTGGCAAGGCCTGGGAGTGTGGACCTCCTAGGTATTACCCAGGCGGTGTACCTCAGTCTAACAGGTGCTGGGCTGGTTCCCGGCCCCTCACCTGTTGGGCTGAGTGTCAAGTGACGAATCCTTGACTGGTACTACCCTGTCTCCCTGCAGCCGAAGCCGCTCGGAGACACCCCTTCACAAGAGTGTTTTAATGGGGTAGTTATTTAAATGCTGCTCACCTCAGCGTTATTTGGAACAAGGCCTGGAAAGTGGAACCCCGCAGGCTCCCCTAAAGGAGGGGCACTCCTGCAATTTAAAAAATTGCCTGAGTAACCCCGTCGGCATTCCCCGGTCGGGGCGCCTAAGGCAGCAAGCAATAAACTTGTCCCACCGGAAAGCCCGGTTGCAAGACCTGGGAGGGTGGAGCTCCTAGGTATTACCCAGGCGGTGTACCTCAGTCCAACAGGTGCTGGGCCGGTTCCCGGCCCCTCACCTGTTGGGCTGAGTGTCAAGTGACGAATCCCTGACTTGTACTACCATGTGTCCCTGCAGCCTAAGACGCTAAGAGACATCCCATCACAAGTGTGTTTTAATGGGGTATTTATTTAAATGCTGCCCACCTCAGCATTATTTGGCACAACGCTTGGAAAATGGGAACCCCGCAGGCTCCCCTTAAGTAGGGGCACTCCTGCAATTTTTAAAATTGCCTGAGTAACCCCGTCGGCATTCCCCGGTCCGGGCGCCTCAGGTAGCAAGCAATAAACTTGCCCCTACCGGAAAGCCCAGTGGCATGGCCTAGGAGGGTGGACCTCCTAGTTATTACCTAGGCGGTGTACCGGGCCGGTTCCCGGCCCCTCACCTGTTGGGCTGAGTGTCAAGTGACGAATCCTTGACGTGTACTACCCTGTGTCCCTCCAGCCGAAGCCGCTAGGAGACATCCCATCACAAGAGTGTTTTAATGGGGTATATATTTAATTGCCGCCCATATCGGCAATATTTGGCACAAGGCCTGGAAAGTGGGATACCCGCAGGCTCCCCTAAAGGAGGGGCACTCCTGCAATTCTAAAAATTGCCTGAATAACCTCGTCGGCATTCCCCGGTCGGGGCGCCTCAGGCAGCAAGCAATAAACTTGCCCCACCGGAAAGCCCGGTGGCATGGCCTGGGAGGATGGCCCTCCTAGGTATTACCCAGGCGGTGTACCTCAATCCAACAGGTGCTGGGCCGGTTCCCGGCCCCTCACCTGTTGGGATGAGTGTCAAGTGACGAATCCTTGACTGGTACTACCCTGTCTCCATGCTGCCGAAGCCGTTAGGAGACATCCCATCACAAGAGTGTTTTAATGGGGTATGATCCGCCACAGTCGGAGTATTCTATTTATAAACGATGCTGCTAGGAACTGACGAATCGAATTAATTCCCGTTCTGCTACCAACCAGTCAGAAACCAGAATTGCTTCATAAATATTAAACCTTTTCTGGAGCAATTTCACATGTTTTTTCCGTCTCGACACGGTAAAAATATTTTGCTCTGTGGAAATGTCTACTGCAAACAAGTCACCTCTCTGGACTTGTGTGTAACAACGAACCATCGGAAACTGTTCTGTCTACTGCAAACCAGTCACCTCTCAAGACTTGTTTAGAACAACGAACCATCTGAAAAGTTTCTGAAACTAAACATGGCTTACACTTCTAGATTAACCCTTAAAATTTCCACTTATTTGGCTTCCAGGACATTACTTTTCAAAGATGTTATTATTAACCGTATTCCATTATACAGTTTAGGTTGATCAAGATTTCTTACTAATATAACTGGAGCTCCTTCCTTCAATATCATGTTATGGTGTGGCATCCTAAGCGATCAAAGAAACTCTACAAGAAATTCTACTGCCTTGTCTTCATGAATAAAACAATCAATAGATTGGTAAGAATGCTCTAATCCAGGATACTCTTGCAAAAAGATTATAATTGATCATATCAACTGCATTATTCCTATGGGTCAAGATTGCTCTTTCATGAAGCCATCTAACATTGTCGACATTTTGAGCACTATATGGGAAAGCATCAGTCATCAGATCACCAATTGAATTTAACATATGGCCACATGTAAACTCATGGAGTTGAAGATGTTATTGAAACATTGTTAATGGAAACGGGGGAATTTTATAAAAGTCTTGAAAATTGATCAAATAAATGTGTTCTCATAATAATATTTTCCAAACCGAAAACCAAAACCGTGGTTACCACGCAGTATTGCTAACGTGCCGGGTTTTCATATTTTAAATGGAAAAAAAAAAAATACTCGGGACCGAATAAAACGTTCACTTTTCACAGGACAGCAGGATTTTTTTTTATATATAAACCACTTATTGCAAACTTTAACGTTTTGTTTGACCTATCTCTTTTTTATAAATATTTTAAGGGTAACTCATAGTAATATCATAATTAAATATGAATAATGTGAAGATCTAGTGTAGGATGATTTCGAAATATGATACAAACAATAGAATTATACTTATAATATTGAATGATTGACAAATGCCGCTTGCTACTTTTACTCAAACGTATGGTTCCTAAAGACAGCAGAATTTTGTTTGCTATTTGATTTTGCAAACTATACCGTTTTATTAGACCTAACTTTGTTTTTACCATTGTTATTTTATAGTAATATCATAATTCAATATTAATTATGTACAGTTTTGGTGTAGAGTGATTTTAGAATACTATGTAAAAAATAGTAATATTGTAATGATTGACAACTGCCGCTTGGCACAAAGTTGTTAGTGGTTTCATTTATTTTAAAGCGTTTATTCTGTTCCGACACGAGACTACAGACTGCATAATATTTTCAAAAAAATATTTATACTTATTTACTTTTGCGTTAAAAGGGCAAACTCGATATTTTTACCTGGCTGGCTGAGTTGAAAAATCGATTTTATTTTATTTTTTATAACAACAGTAAAACAAGTAAAAAGTAAAGTAGGAGGTATAGTCTCTTTTAAAAACAATATCTCCTTCAAAAACTGTCATAAAATGTGATTTCAATCGATATTTATTCAATAAGGGACCAGTTTTCTATACCTAGCATAAAGCGATGAGTTTTCCAGGTACGAGTTTTCCGGTTACGAATTTTCCAAGCACCTGGTTGTCACGTGTGCGTCTTTTACACAGAATCACACACAAACACATATATATGTATATATTATTTAATTCAACCTACTATATATATATGAGTGTGCTTGTGTGAGTATTTGTGCATACATTCATATAGTTATACATATATACCACGCATATCTCGTATAACACGCATATCGGTCGAGTGTTTTTATTTAATTACGTTTTTGAAGGTCACAACCTACAATTGTATATAATATATATATATATATATATATATGTATTATATATATGTGTGTGAGTGTGTGTGTTTGTGTGTGTGTGTGTGTGTGTGTGTGTGTGTGTGCATATATGAAATGAAACGTGGCATATCGCTTTTCAGACAGGAAAATGAACTTGCTAATTGAATTCGATTTCCTGTTATGACCTCCACCTGTCAAATCGGCCTAGAAAGTCAATACATATTCGTATACACACACTCACACACATGCACGCACACATACAAACGCATATATATATATATATATATATATATATAATTATTATTATTATCATTGTTATTATCATTATTATTATTATCATTATTATTATTATTATTATTATTATTATTATTATTATTATTGTTATTATAGTTATTTAAACAAACATTATCAAAGAAATCAGAAAACTTCGGTTTGATATAGCTTTTTTTAAAAAAAATCTTACTTATAATCTTTATTTGTTGAGTCGAAATTGTAGATATATGTCCGATAAGTATTTCTCGTAACGTTTTTACCAGTTTAGACCGGCATCCTAAGCAAGGGTATGTGAAAAACACTTCCAAGAGTGACAGTGAATGGATAGTTTTAGTCGTATTAGATAGGTATCAGTGGCTACTAAATCCGATATGAGACATGGGCG
The DNA here is from genome assembly GCF_053919585.1 of Euprymna scolopes. Lineage (NCBI taxonomy): Eukaryota > Metazoa > Mollusca > Cephalopoda > Sepiida > Sepiolidae > Euprymna > Euprymna scolopes. Next base: position 102,761,925 of record NC_136491.1, read on the forward strand.
AGCCAATTACTGAGGTGAGGGTTTCCAATAAGTTTTGCTTATAAAGTAAAGTGCATTGAGTGCTAGTCTCATATATATATATATATATATATATATATATATATATATATATATATATATATATATATATATATATATGAAAATGTATTGGGAGGGTACAGAATTTAATTATGGCTAAATACAGACCAATTAATATGATTAAAAAAAAATTAAAATGAAGGTTAGCTAACCAGGTTTCGTCCCTCGCTAAACAGAGCTAAATCGAGGAAAATACGATTAAAAAATAGTCATAGATTTGCAAAGATGTTCTCCCCACACACACACCATAATAATTATATTATTTATTTATTTAAATGTAGTTGCAGCGCGTATAATGTTGGGCGAACATCGCAAAGATTGGATTTTCGTTTAAAACAACACGTACTATCCAAGATTCGTTATGCAAACATTTCACCTTCGGATGTTTTTTATTTTTTTTATTTTATTTTTTTTTTACAAAGGCATCACCACATTATCAAGGCCCAGAGGCCACTCAAGGATAAGGGTTAAAGAGTGTACAGTAGAAATTGGTCAATATAGTAATCATTAGTAATGAAAATTTGGTAAATTTGATAACTTATATGGAACGGCTCATCAAAAACTTATTTACTTTAGACTTGAACACAACCATATTGTAGTCAGCCGGAAAGCAGGAAAACGGAAGACAATTCCACAGGCGTGCAGTTCTAAGAAAGAAGCTTTGTTAATGGAATCTACGTTTAGGTTTAGACACAGACAAAGAGTGGGGGAAATTATTGATAGTGTTTACAGCTAGACGAGTGTTTCTTGTGAAAGTTTGGCGAGGGGGGACCATAGATTGAAGCTCAGTCGAACACTTTCCATGAAAATAACGATACATCAGAGACAAACTCGCAACATCTCTTCTGTGAGATAGAGGTTACAAGGAGGAGAAAAGGACATCTACGAGGCTACGAAGTCTATTTTGAACTCTGTCAAGGCAGGACAAGTCCTTTCTAGCAGCTCCTGCCCAGATGTGGCAACAGTATTCCATCCTTGGACGTACCTGGCTCTTATATAGATAGAGAATAGCATCAGCAGTGAGATATCTACCGGATCAATAGAAAGATCCCACCATTTTTCCAGCGGCCTTGGCAACAGATTTGATATACGTGTTCCATTTAAGATCAGGAGTAATGGTCAAGCCCAGAAGCTTATCAAAACTTGAGGCCTCCTGAAGACGAGAGCCATTCATTTCAATTGATGCCAGATGTGGATCAGAATGTTGATGATGTAAAGAGAGAAGCTTGGTTTTAGATGCATTAAAAGTAACCAGCCACTCCTTTCCCCATTGTACTATGTGCTCAAGATCAGAGGAGAGAGAATTGGAGAGAACTTGGTCGTTTACTGTCTTAGATGTGGTACCATAAATGGTAGTGTCGTCAGCATAAATGTCTACAAATGATGTAAGGATATGATTTGGAAGATCATTAATGTAGATCAGGAAAAGAGTTGGGCCCAGGATGGATCCCTGAGGGACACCGGCATTAATACTGTGAGCTTCTGATTTTTGCCCCTCAACTACTACTCTTATGAACCTATCAGAAAGAAATGATTTAATAATTGAGAAGACTTTTCCAGCTATACCATAGCCAGCGATCTTATGAAGTAAACCTTTATGCCATACCCTATCAAAGGCTTAAGATATGGCAAGTGCAATTGCCCTAGAAAGATTGCCACCGTCGAGAGATTTGCTAATCCTATGCGATATAACTGTAAGGACGTCTGCTGTAGATCTAGCAGAACGGAAACCATATTGAGTGTCACTAAAAAGGTTATTTTTGTTGAGATGGTTGATTACTTCTGTATTTAACACAGATTCTAGCAACTTACTCATGACGCACAGGAGACTTATTGGCCTGTACTGAGAGGGGGATGAGCGATCACCTGAATTCTTAAATACAGGGCATCTGAGTAATAGTATGATTCTGTGATTTGCGAGCACTTTATGAATTACCATGCGTATGCCAAGAATTTAAGTGCTGACATGTTTACGATCTTTAATAAGTTGCACTCACCCTTTAATCTAAAATTCTAGAAACTCTATATTAGTGGGCAAAACTTAAGCGGCTTACTAGGACACGATATATACAAATGTAGGCACATTTAGACATATTTTCTTGGTTTGAAAATATAGGTGTCTTTTTACGAATTATCATAAAATTTTAACCATGGTATAGTATAATAATCTTCAATAAGTCTGCACATTTTCGTGTAATTTCCTCTCATAGAACCAAAGATATGAGCATTTTAATAATCAATTTGGCTACGAGTAAATAGATAGATAGGTAGATAGGTAGATAGATAGACAGACACAAAATTTTAAGCGCAATTTTATGTTAAAACTCTCAGCGACTATTGATCAGAATTTAACAATTAAAGGCTCGTTGGAAAGATGATGGCCTGAATTGTGTAGTGGGCGATGTGACATTTACCTTTAAGTCGAACGTGAAAGGGGTCGTCCATTATCCAGACTATTTTTGGCACTTTTTTCAGCCATAAAATGTTTTAATCATAGTTATTTGTTTTTCTAATTTTGCATATGAATTAGAAAACATCTATATAACCCCCAAATTGATGGAGGGGGAGACTAAAACATGCTGCTATGGTTTCAAATGATCTGAAATAACAGCAAAGGGAAGACTTGATTCCAAATATTTCTCATATGTTAGAGCTCCTCCCTGTGGTTTTCATACATAAAGTAAATTTCACCATGTATAAGGATTATGTGATACTGGAGGTATTCATAATCGTACATTATTTCCAAAATAGGGGAGACATAACACGTGAGAAATATTTGGAATTAATTCTCTCTTGCTGTTATTTCAGATCAGTTGAAACCATAGCAGCAAGTTTTAGTCTCCCTCGATGAATGCCAGGGGTTTTGGGATCTCTATCTCTCCCCCCCTCTCTCTCTCTCTCTCTCTCTCTCTCTCTATATATATATATATATATATATATATATATATAACATATACGAGGAAACCATTAGTTGGGAAAGTTAACGTAACACCAATTATAGTAAGAACACTATAAAAAATCTCATAAACTTAGAAGAAAAAATAAGGGGAAATTGGAATCGGAGGGATGGCTTAGAAGATACAACAGATATCAATAATGAAAACGGTTGTAATATTAAGAAAAAACACTTGCGAAGACAATAGCTGTGAAAAGTTAAAGTGGATGGAAAGATCAAATATGTAAAGCACTAATCAGACCTCCTCTGGATAAGAGCATAGAGGACTGGAACTTTGGAGATGCCTGTTGACATACATTACAGTGAAGCCCAATGATCACTGCCAATGGCAAGCGGCTGTTGTGATAACACAATTCATTTCGAAGATTACCGAAAAGACTGGCTGATACTGGAGATCTGAAGATATCTGTTGTCACCTAGATTCTGGAAACACCGACAGTAGTTGACAGTGAGAAATTTATGATGACGGCACGTTTGAGTACTCCCAGTGAGTACGCACATACATTGCCGCAATCTATATATATATAAATGTAATTCTTGGTTCGTTCGCAATTAATAGTCTAAAAAACCACTGGACGGATGGCTTCCACGTTTTGGTGTATGTTTACTATATCCATGTGTATTTTTATATATTTCTTTTTAATTATAACATTATACTTAATTTTTCTATGATAAATAGGTGGTTTTCTTTGTACCGATAGGCCATTTTTTTAATTTAGGGGCAATTATTTATTACTGCTTCCTGTCACGTGACCAGTGTTTCCAATTTAGCTGGTTTCCTGCTAGATCTGGAGATTTCGTTTGCAATCTAGCGGGGAATTCTAGAAAATCTGGAGATATTTAGCACACACACGCCCGCAATTTTAGATTAAAAAATAAAGAAAAGCGCTTGAAAATACTTTAAAACATAAAATAAACTCATTCATGTAAGTAAAAAAAAGTAGCATTTATTGCCTTTGGTAACAATTATTTATTGATTATTTGTTTTGTTTTTCACCTTTTTTCGACTAACCATTCCTAAATCTCGCTATAAAATCGATTTTCCAAGTACATTTTAGGTGGGGGGGGAGCATTCCAACCTCCGAAGTTTAGTTTAAAATACGATCTAAGCAACCCCGTTTAATTTAGAAGTATTTAATCGAAAATTGTAAAAAGCAAGAAACAACAGCAAAAAAAAACAAACTTATACCAATACAGTAGAATTTTATTATCTACCAACCTAAATACTTTTAACATGCTAAAACAAAGTCTTTTTGTTTTTTTATTTTTCTAATTTCAAAATATGTTGCACCATTATTGTGATGTTTAATTTGTAGTATATTTCAATTTAACCTTTATTATAAAAAGTTTGAGTTTATGATTTGTTTCTTGCAAAAAATAAAAATAAAAAATGCCCTCTCTGACAAAGCAGGTAAAGCTGATAAAATATGTAAGCCTTCTGGGGAGATAACCGCTTCAATATAATTCCAGAAACATATAGTGAGAAAACACGGAACATTTTATATATTGAATATACTATATTTATAATGTTTTTATGGTAGGAAGTTAAAATATTAATTTGGGGGGGGTGAATTAGCGATTTTCTGGACATGTCTTTCTCCTGATCTCGCGGTTTTTTTAAATCTCAGTTGCCAACACTGCATCACGGAAAGGATATTTTGGTCTCAGCACTACAGGCTTAATGTAAACAGAATGTGTTTACAATATCGGTAAATTTTTAATGGGTTTAATCACATGATTATTGATAATGTAACCATGTGATTGAAATTTAATTTAAATTAACCACACGTGGTCACTTTCCTATAAAATATTCATCGAAAAATGGTAGGTACAGACAAAATGAATGCCGACGCTCAAAGTGTATAAACATTTCACCCTTCCCTTTACTTAAAACTTCCCCAAAAATCAGGAAATTAACCAATTTTAATGAAAATTTCAGTATTTATCAAATAATGATCGCAGAATATAATGAACTAATTATTTTTACTCAACTCATAGTGAAAATGTTTTATTTTGTTTAAAAAGATACCTTTACTAAAGTTATGGTTTTCAGTAGTAAATAAAAAACGCAAGAATTTATTTTTGCTTTTTTATATAAATAAAGCATCGTAATTTGTAATAAAAAAAAATAATTTTTACAGGAACATTACGAAAAAATCCCCTAAAGTCCGTATTAATGAATTCGATATAACTCGAAGAAAAATGAATTTCTCACAGACTATTCAGGAAATTAAAGATTCAATTAGATTCCTATTTCAGTCACCTAAATTATTTAGGGTGAAATGAGTTTAGGAATTTATAGCCAAACCTAAATATTTTTTTTTGCTTAAAAATAGCATTAATACAGTAAGTTAGGTAAAATTTGCACAGAATGCTCTGCTTTACAGTTGTTTTAAAAATGGAACGGAAATTTGAATTTCGTTCCCTTTTAAATTCGGTACATTTTTACATCACGTCCAACTCATCGTTCACATTCAACACGTCAACTTTTATAGCTTTTCGGGTATGCTGGCAAGGTTAGGGGTGTCTATTCCGAAAGCCATTCTTAACATGGGTAGATTGGTAGGTGTGTCAGAAATTTCGTGAAAAATAGTGAATAATTCCACCCCGTTTTTTCAAGCTTATAACTCCTTGAAAAATGTCATTTAAGCCCTATTTTTTTTCAATTAAAGGAGCAAGGACCAAGGTTTCATTAAAAAAAACAACAAAAAAAGAAACGAGGATTTTTTTTAAAGGTTTTAAACTTCGGACATTACAGGTAAATTTCTAAAAAACACCACTTTTTTTGCTTTAAATTTTAATATATTATTTATTGACCTTTTCTCTTCAATTTGTGATATATAACACTTTAGTGAGTAAATTATTTACTTTTTAATAGACATTTCAAAATGGGAGGCGTGAATTATTCGACCCCCTGTCTTTCCAAGCTTATAACTACTCGAAAAATGTAATTCAAGTCCTAATTTATTTTCAATTAAAGGAGCAAGGACCAAGGTTTTATAAAAATACAAAAGAAAAAAACTAACAACGTGGTTTAAAAAAAGGTTTTAAACTTCGAACTTTAGAGGTAAATTTCTAAAAAAACACTACTTTTTTGTTTTTAAATTTAAATATATTATTTATTTACCTTTTCTCTTCAATTTGTGATATATACAAATTTGGTGAGTAAATTAATTATTTACTTTTTAATAAACACTTAAAAATGGGGGGTGAGTTTAAATTGGAAAGAGCATAAAATTTCACATTAATCCTGAAAATATCGTAAAAATAGAATCAATAGAAAAATTTTGATAGATTTTTAAAGTTTAAAAATTGAAAAATATTGAGTTCGTAAAATTCACTACTGTTTTTAAAAAAAATCTATTACTTTTAAAACAACTTTACTATTTTATTTTGGAAGTATAATCCATGAGGAAAATAAACAACCCACTTTTAAAAGAGAAATTACGAGTTTTTATATTTTATTCGCAGTTTCGTGATAGGGGTGTAAAAAATTCCTACAAAAATTCTGATAGATCTACTAGATTGGAGTGTTTATTCGTTGTAAACGTACCCGACAACCTATAAATGTTGACATTTCCAATGTGAATGGTAAGCTGGACTTATGGAAAAAATAACATAAAGATATACCAAACTGACTTTTTCGTTTAAAATTGAATTATTTCCCTTTCGTTATTAACTTTTTTTCTTTTTTTTTTAAATATTTTGTGTTTTATATACATAAAGTACAATTGTTGAATGTTACTGTTTTGATTATATTCGTTGGGGGGGCACAATTAAAAAATTTAGAAAGATTAAAACGAAGTGAAATTTAAGTTTCGATTCCATTTTTACAACAACCGTAAAACAGCGCATACTCAGCAAGTTTTGTCGTAATTTATAAGCATAATGTTGAAACACTAAATCAACATTTTATTTATTTTTTGCATCATTAATGATGGAAGTATTTTTCTGTTTATTTTCTGAACATCTGTTAAAAAAATTATTTGTACATTCTCTTGAAAAAAAGAATCAGACTTTTCTCTACTTTCACATAAATATTTACAGTGTTCATGTAAAGCATTCATCTGTTCTTTTTATAATAAAAATTCCACTTTCAAAGAGAAACGTTTACTGCCAAATTTCTTTTAAAAAAAAAAGTGCAAGTTTTCCTGAAAAAACAAACTTTCACCTAACAATTTATGGTAAAAAATTAATCTTTTTTTTTGGGGGGGGGATAACAACTTTTATTGATTAAAATATTGCAAAAAATAATAAAAGGAAATGAACGAACAAAATGCAATTTTTCTTGAAGAATGTGTTCCATTTTAACAAACTGAGCCACAGCAACGCGTGGCCGGGCACAGCTAGTTACTAATATACATGTACGCGCAATTTAATGGCTGCTTCGGTTGGGGGGCATGGTTTTGAACGCCAGCTAATCATAATAATTTTTTTAATCTTCGATTGCTTTTTTATCGTGTTTTAAAGATTATAGTTTAAAGTTAATTTATATATATATATATATATATATATATATATATATATATATATATATATATATATATATATATATATATATATATAAGATTGGTCAATGGGAAAATTATTCCCAACAAGCATTTAGGTAAAAATGCACTTTCGTATAAATTCATTCAAGAAAGTATCGCTAACAAAAACAAATAAAAACATCTACGTAAAAGTGATACATTTAGTAGTCCGGCGAAGTTAGCACCGTAGTAAAGGTTTAGGCTTCTTATCACGAGATGCCGATTTCGAATCTCGCTAGATTCAGCCACTCTGATGAGTCGTGGACGACGAAACACGTGTCAGTGGATAATTATATTTAAAAAATAATATATATATATATATATATATATATATATATATATATATATATATATATATATATAATATTTCCTCCAAACCTCTGGCTTCGATGCTGCTATGTTTTCAAATGTTCTGTAGTAGCAATAAGGGGAGACGTAGTTCCAAATTTTTTTCATACAATATATATATATATATATATATATATATATATATATATATATATATATATATGTTTCTCATTGTCTGTCTATCTATCTGTCCGTCCGTTCCATTTTTTTCTCGTAAACTATTTTATCGCAATAGTGTATGAACATTTTCTATGAGAACGTGCAGCAAATTAGGGATTAATAGGGATTAGTCAACGCAATATCACATTTACTTTAGACATTTTTCGGAAACTACTTAGCCGACCTGATCGAAATTGTGTATGGACCTTTGTTAAGAGGTTCAACGGACAAAGTATAATCACATCATATCCGATGCACATTTAAGAATTATTAGGGATTAGTCACCACAAAAGCAAGTACACTCAAGAAGTTTTCTCGGAAACTACTGAGCTGATCTGTGTGAAGTGTTATATTAATCTTTCTTTTATATAAAGTGCAGCGAACTAAGTATTATGATATCTGTTTGATGCACAATCAGGGATGACTAGGGATTAATACGAATTAATATTTAATGCAGACTGAAAACACAGTTTACCATATTCACCCATCAATTTGGCATAAAGTATTCATTTTAGTTAAATAGACAATAAATTTTGTCCGTTATTAACCGGCTAATATATATATATATATATATATATATATATATATATATATATATATATATATATATATATACTAACGAAGGGGTGGTCCGGCTTTGCCCAGTCGTAAAATACGCTTAAATATTATATTTTAATTTTTCCAGATTTCGTAGACATCATTATAGAGTCGTGATTTAAAAAAAACAAAAACAAAAAAAAAACAGAAAAAAGTATTTGGGTGGCATCAGCTAGAATCGAAAACTAAAGCAAAACTGTAGCATTCGAAACTGGTGACGTTACCACTATACTAACGTGACACACACATGAACTGATTAAAAATTAAAAATTAAAAATAAACTAAGATGAATGTACAAAAGCTATAACGATTTTTTTCAATTTTGACACATTTTTGACCTCTTTAAAGCAATTTTAACCGATTAAAGAACCCAGAAAAAAAAATGGTCCATTAATAATTTAATCATTTGAGACCCCTAGCGCAGCTCTGCGAATTTTAGTCTCGGGGGGAGATAGAGTTTGAAAATATGGGCACAGACAGACAGACAAACAGATGAACAGACAGGCATATAGCCTTTTATATATTAGATATATAATGTTTGTTTTTAAAATATTTTTTACGTCATCTTAATAATTTGAAATTCATTAAAAATACGTATCAAGGTGCCAGAAATCCTTTCAATACACGCGAGATTGACATGCCTTAATAATGTGTACTCTGCCTATTTATTTTTTTTTATCAGACTTTTATATTTACTTACGAACAAACCTAAAAAACAATATAACTTTCAATAGTTTATAGCTTCAAGCATGTGTCTATAAACGGGTTCGGTTGGACACTGGCGTCAAATGAGGCGAAAACGAGACTCCTTAATGGAGTAATAGTAAGGTTAGTAATACACCTCTGCGTTTATCTTTTCCAGTCTAGTGAACACGGTTGAAGTTAATGTTTATTATGTGCCGTTCGCCTTCTGATGTTGGCTTTCTTGTCTAGCAATCGGCATAATTCATAAAATCTCATCGGCTTTTCAAAACGTCCAACAAGAGAAAAGCAAGAGGAACATTTAACACGTGAAATAATTCATCAGTCGACCAGAACAAATAAATAACCTTCTCTGTCCGTCTGTCTGTCTGTCTTTCTTTCTCTCTCTCGATATATATATATATATATATATATATCGAGAGAGAGAAAGAAAGAGAGGTAAAATTTATATATATATATAACTATTTCATTTACTCACATAAATTAATGTACGAAATATAAATTTATGCGTAAACTTTAAGTATTTACTTCAGAAGTGCTCAATACGTAGGTAGACCTAGTTAGTAATTTATAAAATATATATTGCGATTAAGCTACACTGAATATCCCGCGTTTCATCCACTCTAGTATTCTTCAGGCTTATGTGCATAAGCCTGAGGAATCCTGGAGTGAATGAAACGCGGAATATTCAGTGTAGCTTAATCGCCATATATATTTTATAAATTACTATATACATACATATATATATATATATATATATATATATATATATATATATATATATATATATACATATATATATGTGTGTGTGTGTGAGTGTGTGTGTGTGTGTGTGTGTGTGTGAGTGTGTGTGTGTGTGTGTGTGTGTGTGTGTGTGTGTGTTCATAGTTTAAAATTCTATTTTCTCCGAAACAAAAAGTCGTAAAGCCGTGCTAAGGGCCTCGAATGATGGGATTTTTTACGAACCGATCGTTTAAGAGTTTTAGCCAATTAAAATAAGTCCATATGCGTGTCACAGTGGTAATGCCACTAGTTTGGAATACTACAGTTTCGATTCTAATTGATGACACCCAAATACATATTTTTTTACTTTTGAAATCACGACTCTATGATAATATATACGGAATCAATCTGGACAAATTAAAATATCATAATTAAGCGTCTTTTACTACCAGGCAAAGCCGGAAACCCACCCGCTAGTATATATATATATATATATATATATATATATATATATATATATATATGCATATATATATATATATATATATATATATATATATATATATATATATATATATAATGATAATAATAAACCAACTCCGGACAAGGACAACCTAGGTAGAAATAAACATTAAAAATACTAATAATGAACAAGAAAAATGCAACTGTTAATCTCGCACACTTTGCTCACTTCAAAATAAATGTCTAACCAAAAGTATAGTTTACCAGGTCACAATATTTCCGAAGGAAAATCCGAATAACAAGAAATATTACGTAGGTATAACTTTCTTGCATTTCAAAACCCGATATTATGGCCACAAAATTACGTTAAAACAAGAAAAAACAGCGAATGAAAACAACACTAGCAAAGAAATACTGGGAACCCGAATATCTACTAAACTGTAGGAGAGAAATAGCGAACAACTGTGCACACAGGATAAACTTTACTCTAGCATAACAATACAAATAATTTTAAAACTAACAATAATAATACAAAATAAATAAATAAAATAAATATACATATACAATAAAAATCATATATATATATATATATATATATATATATATATATATATACAAACTAACAGGTTACTCATAAAAAGCAAACATCTAACCCACCTAAGTTAAAAATAGGTCAAATCACTAGATATCTAAGCTTTCCTCTAAAAAAAGCACACACAAAGGAAGGGGTGAACCCAAGGTCAACTGGACCTTTTTCCTGGAAGTGCCTGCCCATTGGCTGATTAGGAAGGGAGCGGTGGAAACTAGGAATCTGATTGGCTAACTAAAAACTCAATAGAATATGCATATATAAAAACGCTAGACAACCGCAACTCTTCGCATAAGCCTGACGAATCCTAGTGTGGATGAAACGCAGAATATTCTGTGTAGCTTAATTGTCATATACATTTTTATAACTTACTATGTATGTATATATATATATATATGTATATATAAGAATTAGACTAAAGATAACCTATAAAAAGCAGATGAATAAAACTAAACAAAATAAAAAGGTAAGAATAGGGTATAAGAGATATGAGCGTGAAGTAAGTAGCCAATACGATGAAACAAAGACACACAAAAATAGTAATATATAAAACAAAGTAATAATATCATAGCCTCGCAATATATATAAAATACTACTCAGTTAGCTCCATTGTAACTTAATGAAAAAATATAAAAATCTTGGCTGCCTCCATAGTATTAATAAACAAATGAATAAATACACAAAATACATTATCATAATAGGATAATGAATGGAACTAATAGAATATTTTCTAATAAAAATAAAGAAGTAATTGAATAAAGAAAATAAATAACATAAAAATATAGCATAAAAATTATCATTAATAAAAAAAATATCCCCAGTTAACTACACAATTAACTAATTATTCTGACTGTGATACTAGCCACTTGCTGCGGTCCTGGTCTTTTTCACACCCTTGGATAATACTCTGACTATAATATAGTGACTGGAAGAGTGAGAGATGAATAAATAATTAGACACTTCTCTGGAACATACTCATCTATTTGTTTGTTTGTTTGTTTGTTTGTTTTCCTCCCTTTCTATTCTTTTGCTGTTCCGTTTTTTCCACATTGGTCTCGGCTTTTCATACTACAATATATATATATATATATATATATATATATATATATATATATATATATATATATATATATATTATTTTTAAAATGAAATTATCCACTGACACGTGTTTCGTCGTCTACGACTCATCAGAGAGGCTGTATCTCTGATGAGTCGTAGACGACGAAACACGTGTCAGTGGATAATTACATTTTAAAAATGAATAATATATATATACTGCTCTCCCCATGTGGGGGTACCAAATTGGTTAAAAAGGAAAAAATTATTCCCAACTCGCATTTAGGTAAAAATGCACTTTCGTAAATAATTGAATTAATTCAAAACATATCGCTAAAACCAAAACCAAAACAAAACAAAACAACATATATATATATATATATATATATATATATATATATATATATATATATATATATATATTATTATTATTATTATTAATTAATTAATTAATAATTACTACGTGCATGAAAGTAAGTCATCTATATACATGCATGTTTCAGAGTTTACTCCTCATCAGTATAGCTAGACTTAATTGACAAGCTCTGAAACATGCATGTATATAGATGACTTACTTTCATGCACGTAGTAACTATTAATTTATAATTAATAAATAATATTTAAATAAAATAAAAAAGGGGAAAATGTAAACAAAGGGCAAATAACCCCTTTCTTATAATAAAAACGCCCAGGGAGCGAAAAAAGAAAGAAATTAGTACGGAATCATAATAAGAAAATTTAAACAATCGATCTATCTATCTATCTATCTATCTATCTATCTATCTATCTATCTATCTATCTATCTGTCTGTCTGTCTGTCTGTCTGTCTCTCTCTCTCTCTCTCTCTCTCTCTCTCTCTATATATATATATATATATATATATATATATATATATATACACACTGGATTTCCTTGAATTTTACTTGTGCAAATGGAAATTCAATTAAATTTCTTGAAGTTATATTTTTGGATTTTACCGTCATTGGATTATTTATCTTTCACCAGACTATCCATTCACGTGTAATCACCTTTTTTTTTCACCATATTCCCTCTGCTTCACTTTTTTGTTATCAAATAAGTTCTTTGACTTACTTGTTGTTTCATCAAATACTTTTGTATGCAAAATCCGATCCCGCATTTTGCTTATTCCTACCCTCTGATGAGAAGGAAAGTATTTCTTCGAAACTCCGCGGAGTAAGGACTATCCACTTATCAAGTGTTTTCTTTTCAGATTAAATATGTTTCTAACTCTATTTCAAAGTGTTTGTTAACATGTTATATATATATATATATATATATATATATATATATATATATATATATATATATATATATGAAGCAAATATTATTAAATACAACGGAGACATTTTGTCTTATAATTCTTTTTTTTAATTTTTCAATTTTTCGTATTGTCTTTTTTGTTTCAAAATCAAAAATATTAATAAAGGATCCATACATGTTGCTGTTACGAGCGCTTTCGATTCGTCCATGAATCATCATCAGGTGTTAAAAATACAGGATTGCGAAAATGAGGATTAAAAATGAAAACTAAAATATATATAGTCAGTGATGAGTTAAAATAAAAGTCGATTAAGAATAAAAGTCGATTAAAAATTCGAGTGTTAAAACCAGCAAGTTCGTAGACACCATGTACGAGGTCCGTCAAACACGGACTACGCAAGACATTTCAGAACGTTACTGCTTTTTTGAAATGCAATGTCATTTATATTAGGTTGAAGAGTTCTAATGTACGACGCTTCAAGAATCTTTAATTTTTTTACATTATTTTCCCGTTGTATAATTTTTGTGTTGTCAACGAGGACCTTTCTAACATTGGAGGGGGGACAGCTATGTTCTTTTTTTTAAATGTTTGTAAATCGCGCTTGTGTCGTTAAGGTGCATAGTTATTCGCCGGGACAATGTTGTTGTTGTATGCCCAATGTATGTATTATTTTTGGAGTTACATTCTCCAACAGAGCATTTAAATTTATACACTACATTGGTTTGCTCCAACGTTTTTATCGCCGGTGAAGAGTTGTTTTTAACCACAAGGTTTTGTGTTCGAAATTTCCTATAATAGATAATAAATTTAATTTTAAAATTACTGTCAACAGGTGTCAAGTATCTTCGTATAATATTTTTTATTGCATTTTCTTCGATTCTGAAATTAGGCGTCATTTGATTTTGGTAAAATATATTAATGGGGTTTGCATTGCGGTGTTGGCTAACGTTATTATTCTGGTTATCGGAAGATTGTAGCATTTTTTTTATTTGTTCATCAACAATGTAATTGGGGAAATGATTATTGATGAGTACTTGTTTAATGTTTTTTATTTCAATTAGCAATGCTTTTTTTGTGGAGGATATCATTTTAGCGCGATTTAGTAAATTTTTTATTATAGCTATTTTGTACCTTTGTGGACACTCACTTTTAAAGTTCAGGAGGCTAGAGTTTATGCTAGTTGGTTTTTTATATACAGATGTATTACAAGTGTTATTAGACGTATCAATAAGGACGTCAAGAAATGGAATTTTATTGTTATTATTTAACTCTACTGTGAATATATATATATATATATATATATATATATATATATATATATATATATATATATATATATATAGAGGGTGTTTGAAATTAATTTGACAGTTTTATCAGAAAAAAAGAGTGGGTTCTTGGTATCTATAAAATTGTATTAATTGCAACGTAATTCAACAGGCAAGAACATTTGCCTTTTGTCGGAGAGTTTTACTCAAACTAACCGCCATTGCCGTCTATTGCAGCATCAATCAGGACCCAAATCCTGGAACAAGCTAATTTTACACTTTCATTTTGAAGACTCTAAAAACTACTTCAATTCTGCTGATTGACTTGTCCTTTGTAATACCGGGACGGCGATTAGTATCTTTCTCGATAGTGCAATCAGATTAAGACCAGAGCAGTTTGGAGGTTAAACGTTGGGATTAGTGAGATGTGAAAGAGGGCCGAATCCTGCTGTCAGACACATTAACTATTGTTAGTTACCCTTGTTATTCATGGCTTAAATACAGTGATGAGCAACTACACCTATGCCTCTGAATTCAACCTTAGACCTGTTTGAAAAATACGCTGGCATCATATCACTCTCTGAGAACACGCATCCGAAAACCATGACAGTTTGAGGAAATTTAGTCTACATAACTTCAGGAGTTTTTAGGATTTTATGCAAGCCATCTGTTATTCCGTGTGTTGTGTTTTTGATCTTAGCATTTTTTAATCGAAAAAGAACCAGATTGTTTGTGGTCTCGCAGGATGTTTTACTTTGCTCAGAAGTTTCGTTACCTTTATCAGCCGATTTTAGCGGGTCTTTCTCCAACGCTTTTATAAGTAATAGCGAAGGTAATCACTTAATGCAATCTTCATCGTAAAGGATAAAACATTTAATTCATGAAACAAAGCTCGAATTCCTATGCCAAGGCTCCCAACACACTTTCTGCAAATTTTCAATGAATTCTGCTGTGCGAAAGCAATCATATCTTTTGTTGCTTTCTCTTAGTCACAGTCTCGTTTTCTCCCTTGCAATTTTCTAGTTTATGCCGGATGGTTTTACAGTGTTCAGAGAATAGTGAGCAGCGATAACAATCTCTT